>NC_089262.1:32602079-32905109 GCF_963930625.1 Muntiacus reevesi | reverse complement strand
TACTTCCCTGACCAAGGATTGCACCTGGGCCCCCATACATTGCAAGCTTGTAGTCTTAGCCACTGGACCACCAGGGAAATCCCTAAGTCCATAAATACTGATGAGGATTCATTAGTTGTTTTCCCACAGTGAGGAAAAGTGGAGAAGGCAATGGGGGGGGAGGGGATATGATGGCAGAAAAGGCTGTCTTCTTGTTTTGTTGCCAAAATTGGAAATGGTCAAATGGTTGGTCTATTTTAGGCCAAAGGAGAAGAAGCCAGGTTGAAGTCTGTGTGATGCAATTAATACCTGGCAAAGCGGTCCCCTGGCATGTTTTGGCTTAACGGTCCAAATACTGAGTCCTTGCCCCAGCATCAACCATCGTCTTCGGCAGTATCTCTAGCTATCGTCTATGTTTTACATCTTTAGGAAGACTCCAGAAGCTCTGCAGCAAGCATGATGTGCTCGAAAAAGGATTAGGATGCAGGGGTCTTGATTCCCCACTCCAATCTCTCTCAACACATCTTTGTGCCTTTGTGATGAAATGCTGTGTAGCCGCTGTCTAAAAGCCAAATATAATGGACTACTTAGGAGGGCGGCTTGCCTTGAAAACCCCATGGACAAAGGAGCCTGGTAGGCTACAGTCCAAGGGGTCGAGAACAGTTGGACACGACTGAGGGACTTCACTTTCACTTTTCACTTTCATGCATTGGAAAAGGAAATAGCAGCCCACTCCAGTGTTCTTGCCTGGAGAATCCCAGGGACGGGGGAGCCTGGTGGGCTGCCATCCATGGGGTCACACAGAGTCAGACACGACTGAAGCGACTTAGCAGCAGCAGCGAAGGAGGGCGGGGGAAATGTCCTTAGTGTGATTCTCTGCCTGGAAGTTCTGCCACTCTGTATGCATGTGTGTTCAGTCACTCAGTCATGTTTGACTCTTTGTGACCCCACGGGCTGCAGCCCTCCAGGCTCCTCTGTCCATGGAATTCTCCAGGCAAGAATATTGGAGTGGGTAGCCATTCCCTTCTCCAGGGGATCTTCCTGGTCCAGATATCAAACCGGAGTCTCGTTCATTGGCAGGTGGATTCTTCACCACTGAGCCACCTGCAAAGCCCTCTGCTACTCTGCGTGTTTGCTAAGTAGCTTCAGTTGTGTCTGACTCTTAGCAACCCTGTGGACTGTAGCCCACCAGGCTCCTCTGACCATGGGATTCTCCAGGCAAGAATACTGGAGTGGGTTGCTATGCCCTTCTCAAGGAAATCTTCCCCACCCAGAGATCGAACCCATGTCCCTGTGGTTCCTACATCGACAGGTGGATTCCTTACCTCTGAGCCACCTGTAAGCCCTTTGCTACTCTGAAAGCTGGTAACTGACTTCTTTTCAAAGTTTTGTTCCCCATTTGGCCAGACACCAACCTCTACCACCAATAAAAAGTCGAACTGAGTTCTCTGTATTTGGACTCATTTCTTGACTCAACAAAAAATATTAAGTCCCAGTTTGAAAGAATAAGATACAATATATCCCCCGTGTACTCCCCATTGCTGTCCTTAAACCACACGTGCAAATGTTGGTGCACTCACAGACACCAGTGAAGTCATTTGATCCCACATTTTCTCAATAGTAAGAGTGTGTCACTCACTCACAGAATGACCTTGGATAAGTCACTTAACCCTCTCTGCCTCAGTTTTCTCTCCTGGTAAAGTGAGATTAGACTCTAAGCTTCAGGGGCTTTCCACCTCTGGAATTCCTTAATTCAATAGGTGATACAGTTCCTCAGAGTTACAACTTTAACCTAACTGGAATCAGCAAAGTACAGCCCTCAGGCCAAATCCTACCTACCACCTCCTTTTGTGCGGTCTGAGGACGAAGGATAGTTTTCATGTTTTAAACAGTTGAAGAGAAAAAATAAAGAGTAGTATTTCATGACGTGAAAATTATATAAAATTCAAATCTCAATGTCCATAAATAAAGCTATATGGGAACACAGCTGTGCCTGTTCATTTATATATCATCTATGGCTGCTTTTGCCATACAAGGGTAGAGTTGAGTGGCTGCAAGAGAAACTGTATGGCCTGCAAAGCCTAAAATATTTCCTATATCTACCCAAAAGAGCCTGCCCTTTACAGAAAAAGTTTGCCAAACCTAACTTGAAGCCACTAGACCCTTTGCAGAGTAAGAGTCTGCTGGAACCCTCTTACCTGATTAAGGTTTTATTACCAGGAAAGGAGACTCCCATAAAGTAATCCTAAGAACCAAAAATAAAATTCTGGGTAATTAGACAATTTGATCCCCATAAAAGAAACTGCTGGAAATCACTGATAAATCTACCATGTCAATGTCCGAATCAACTTCTTAAGAGAAACAATTTACTCCAAAGGAGTTATCTACTTTACAATTTAGTCCTTACAAAGAAGCCAATACAGTCCATTTTTCCCTGTTCTTTTTTTTTTATCTTTTCTCTTTAAGTGGTTTGAAGGATAGAACATTTATCTTTCTTTTATGAGTAATCGTATCATTGGTGAAAATGACTGTTAAAGAGTGAGCGAGCATGAAAGAAATCCCTGCCCAATAAAGTGGTGACTCTGAAAAGGAAATTGCCCTGCCCGGTGATGGATTCGGTCTCAGCCGTCATGACCCATGTTATGAGGAAGTCCAGGGACCCAGGTCCTGGCCCTTGCAGACAAAGCAGCTGCAAGGCTCCCCTGGGAGCTCACCAGGACTCTCTGTGAAGGGCCAAAGGCTGCTCTGCCACCACACTGCCCCTCCAGGTTGCGGCACACAGCACTGAGTCTGCAGGGACCCCTAGACCTAGCCTGGAATGTCCCCCCTTGGCCCCCCCTCCTCTCTGCCTATTACTCCTATCAAGCCCCAGTTTGAGTTCCAAATATGGTCATACTCAAGGCCCATAGCCTCAGGATATCCTGTATTCTTTATCATTTTTTGTTTGTGTTTTCTCTTCCTCCCAAGGATCTGCCTGCAATGCAGGAGACCTCGGTTCAATCTCCGGGTTGGGAAGATCCCCTGGAGAAGGGAAAGGCTACCCACTCCAGTATTCTGGCCTGGAAATTCCAAGGACTCTACAGCCCATGGGGTCACAAAGAGTTGGACACAACACAGTCACTTTCACTTTTTCTCTTCCCTGGACTTGGGGCACCGGGAGCACCCATGATTTTGACATCTTTCAGTTAAAGATTCACAATGAGTTCTGATGAAGATAATGATAATGGTGAAATGGGAAATCAGCAAGGTGATGAACTCTTTTTTTCTCAAAGAGGAGATGAGATGCTTGAACCATACTTGCTTCCCCCCTTCTGAGTTTCTGGCAGGGTTTTCCAAATGAGAGGCTGAGATCTAAGGACACTGTGAGATTTCTTAGCAGTATGTTGTTATTACTTTATCAGGGGACCATCCACCTATTCAGCACAAAAGTGGTATTCTTCTGGACAGCAAATTGTTCTCTTCTGGATGATGTTGAGGAACATCAAATCAAACATATCTTTGTCTCCTGGAGAAAGGAGAAGATGCAGACACAGAGCTATTGGGGGTCCCTACTTCCAGTCCAGTGTCCGGGGAGTTTGAGATGGTGACATCAGGCCATCCCCTTGTGCCCAATGCTTGATTCCTGGCAGTCACTCTGGAAGCAGCTTTGTTTCTCATTGTCTGTGAAGGTCTAAGATTTTTGTCAGTATCAACTGCAGTACTTTTAAACATTGGGCTTTATAGTGGGGGATCTTGAAAAATTTTAGAATTTTTCACTTCTTCTGTAGTCGTCAGAATGTTGTAATCATCTAAAAAATGCTCTTTCAAAACTGTAAGTATTTGCTTTAACTCTAAGTTAATTTTACACTTTCTTTTATATTACTATTTAAGATAATTAGTACTATTTCAAAAGGATTTAATATTTTGGAAAAGTCTGAGTCCTAGAACCTATCAAAATAGGTAAGCCCTTAGTTTGGCTCTCAGAAAGAATCATCATATTAATGATTATTATAATCATTAGGGGAAAGAAAACTAACTGATACCTCAACCCTGGCTGCACTTAGAACAACTTAAAATACCAATTCCTGGGCTCTACCACCCAAGAAATTCACATTTAATTGCCCGGGAACAAGGCCGAGGCATGGGTATGTGTTGGCAACCTCCCCAGGGTTCCACTTGTCAGATAAAAATCACATCTGAGCACCTCACATATACCTCTATCACGGCATTTATCATTTTATACTATGATTACTTGTGTACATGCCTCCCTCTCCTTAGAGATGGTAAGCTTCCAGAGAGAGAGGAGTCATATCTTATCTATCCTTGAGTCTTGTAGTAGACAGAGGTTTGTTAAACTCCCAAGTGCCTGCTATTAACACAGCTCATTCTGGGTGCCCAAATCCTGCGGAGGGAAGGCAAAGAGGAACTCTAGAAGTGTCTTAAGTGAAGATGGCCAGTCTTGGAACCATGAGACCCAACAACGTAGACATGGGTGATTAGTCCGGGAATAAGAACCTGACCAAGGTCTGCTGCGCTCCAGGGTGTCCAGTAACCTGTATGTCCTGACTCAAAAGCTCTCCGTCCATTTCGATTACCTAGCTAGTGCCCAGTGGGGCCAATAAGATCCTCTCACTGGAGTTTAAATGTGAGATCAACAGAGAGCTGAGCAGTTGGTAGCAGGAGCAGAAGCCAAGAGACAGTCGGAGAAAAACAGACAGAGAGGAGCTGAATCACGTTGGCGGCTAAGCCTGTTAGAAGGGATGGCAGATGCCTGTGGCTCAGGGGGGCAGCAAGACAACCCAGTCACAGAGCCGGATCCTGAATGACCTTCCAGTTCCTGAACTTCAATCCAGTTTTCGTGAGGCCTGGCTGGGTGGCCTTTCCGGAAGGCTTTTCGGAGACACGTGGCTGAGCAGTGGCGATTCCGGTCAGCCTTCCTTCCACAGTCAACTCCCATTACTTAGGGTAAACTAGAGGTATCTGTGCTCTGCAACCCCCCCAAAATCCCAGGCAGCACAATCCCCAGGGTCTAGCACTTTGCCTGGCACAAAAGCGAGCATTAAATCATTGCAAGTGTTTGGAAGGCATGACCATCCCCAGTTGAAAAGCCTTCAGAAAATGAAGAAATCACTCACGGTTAAGAACACGGGCGAGGGTCGCCTTCAAATTCCCAAAACAGTGTTAAACTAGGATAAGTATATTAAGCTTAGCCCATTTTCAAACCCATCTACATTTCTACTGTAATCTATCAAAGAAGGATATGTCACATTCTGCAGAACTCCAGTAGGCATCCTAATTTCAACTAAGGTATGTCTGGATGACTCCATTTTCACTCCGCTTAAACTTAAATCATGGTAACATTAAGAAGAACAATTTTCCTCCCACGCTAACGTCACTGACAAACCTCCAAGGTAGCTGATCTTTGTCTTTCAAGAAGTTTAGTACTATGGGCTCTTCCCCCCACACTGCCACACACATTTCCCTGTCTATTGTCTGTATCAGTTACTCCACGAACACATACTCCTCAACAACCGGATGAGTCATAAAATAAGAGGTACATGGATGTAAACTGAGCCTGTTTATGCTCTCCCTGGCCCCAGCTAATAAAATAAAAGAGGTCCCACTGAATTCAGGTCCAATGGCTTCCGGAAAACAGGTTTCTGCTTAGCAAAGACATACCTTACTCAGTACATTATTTTAAAGGTAGAGCTAATTTCATGCCCTGGGTGAATGCAACGGATTTATGGGGAGAGTCATGTGCAGGGTGTGTAAGGACTTGCCCTCCTCACGTCCTCTACAAAAGAAGGCTCTGGCGCGTCTGGTGGTGAGCAAACCAACAAAAGGAATGCCTAAAAGGTCTCACAGAGATCAGGAACAGGCGCTGGGTCCCTGCTCACTGGAAACTCAGCACCCAAAACAGTGCTTGCCTAGGTCCCCCATCTGCATTTTCGAAAACAAAAGGTTTAGTCCAACCTTCCCCGACCTGTTCCCAATCAAGTGATCTGAGGCCTCTGGAATTGGGATTCTGAATGTATGTGTCTACCCCACGTCTGGTATTATATTACAACAGCATGAAAATGGAGCCTAGGACTGAGGAGCGGCCAGCCTCAGAAGCCTTCTTCATTGCCTGCCGTGTAATACATGATATGCAAAGCCTCTGACTTCAGCCAGCAGATATGTGGAGACCGTGTTGGCCCTAGCATGGGGACTAAACTAATGTGTGTTTAGGTCAGAAAGCGAATCAGAAAAGCCACTGGAGGGCACGTCACGGGGTAAGAGCCCTATAAATTCTGCCCCGGTCTCAGCGTCCCCTGGCAAACACTCGGCTTCCCTGCCTGGGCCGCTGCACATCTCTCCTTCGTAGTGCTGGAGAATTCCGGCCAGCAGCAGCCCTCCTCGCCATTGCCTTCTGCCCTGCAGAAAAGCCAGAGAGCTAGACATCGAGGTGGAAGGAAAGCCTTCGACAGGCGCGAGGAGAGCCCATTGCAGCCCTCCACTCGACAGAGCTCCGGCTCAGAGAGCTAGGCGCGAGGGCGAAGCCGGGCGCGGGCGCCGCGGTCAAGTTCGGATTGCCCCCTTCGGTTGGTCCGCGCAGAGCTCCGCACGTTCCTCCGGATCTTCCCGGCGAGGAGGAAGCGCGAGCCCGGCCGCGTCTCCACGCGCTGAGCGCTCTCTCCCTGCACCCCGGGGAGGGGCGCCTCGCGTCACCCACTCGCACCCGGAGCCCCCCGGTTCGGGAGCTCGGGCGCCTCCTCGCTGTTCTCCTTTCCCTCCCCGTCGCCGCCGCCGCTCGACCCCTCCCCTCCCGGGGCCCCGCGCCTCCCCTCCCCCACCCCGGCCCCCGGCCCGGGCTCTCCAGGACCAGCCTGCGCTCCTGGCGCCCTCATGTCTTCGCGGGACTCTCGGCGCCGGTTGACGTGGTGTCTCGTTCGGATTTCCAGGCTCAGCTCCGGCGGCAGCATCAGCCCGGCCCGTCTCGTGCTCCCCGGCGCGGCGCCCCAAGAAGGCGCAGAGCGCGGCCGCCGCCGCTGAACCGCCCGCCGCGCCCCGCGCCCGCGCGGCCCCGGCTGAGAGCGCGGCGCGCGCAGCCCTGTCACCCCTCAACCAAGGCAGCGGCGGCTGCTCGGACCTCGCCTTCTGGGGGTGCGGGGAGCCGGCGGGGGAGCTGTCGGCATCCCTCGCCCTTTTCACGGCGGCGGCGGCAGCGGCTGGAGCCTTGGCCGCCGCCTCCTGCGTGCCCTCCCTGCCGGGAACTGCCCCAGGATTGCGAACTCGTGCCCCTAACCTGCTGGGCGGGGCTCCGCGCTCCTGCCCTCGGCCCGGATGGGTCTCCTGGCTGGGACTCGGGGCTCCTGGAGTTAATGTCCAGCTGGGGGTCTGCGGAGACCGGATCCGAGGTGAGTGGGGGAGAGGGCCTGAGGGGAGGCGGGCGCGGCGGGCTGCGGGGCGCTGGAGACAGGCGGGGGCGCGGCTGGACCTCAGAACGGGCAGTGAGACTAGGAAGAGAAGAGACTAAGAGAGAACCGAGACGCTCGAAGGACAGAGGAGAAAGAGAAGTTGAACTGGAGACAGGCTGGCCTTGCGGAGGGGCAGTTTGCCTTTCCACGTGGGCAAAGATCTCTGGGGTCCCTGATGCCTCTGGACCCCGGAATATTCGACAGGGACCGTTTCCCTCCCCGACTCGGCGGGGCGCTCTTCCGTCAAGTCCCGGGAAGGTGCCGGGCTGGGGTCGTCTTTGAACCCACCACTGCCAAAGTTGGGTCCTCTGCGGAGGCGCTGCTGCATAGATATCATTACTGGGGTGTAACTTGTTTTGGTCTGTTCCGAGGGAAAGTGTAGGCCCCGGGAGGGGCTGCTGCTAAAGGTCCTGAGGACCTAAAAACAGAGCGCTCACCTCCTCTTTAGCCGTCTTGCAAATCTACATTCCTCGCCCTTTTCTGAACCCGGTTACTTGCATGAGCCCGCAATTCCAACTAACCATCCGCGTCGAGGTTAAGAGAGGGGCTTCCGGGATAGCCCAGGACCCGGGTCTCCGTCTGCCACAGACTCTCGAACCTCAAGGTCTCCCCTACGCCATCTAAGTGATGATTTGAATGACCGCTTTTCTCCTGCACTGTGCCACCTCCCCAGTCAACACTCTCCACTACTACCTTGCACAACCTCAGGGCTGATTTCGCCGCCTTTTGGTTTCCAGCCCCTCTCGGGGCGGGAAATAACTTTCCGCGGACCTCCCCAGCCTTCTGGCGCCTCCCTGGTTTCGGCGGTGGCAAACCAGTCTGCAGAGCCGACGCGCGCGCTCCGGGGGAGCGGCCCAACCCCGTGCTCGCAAGATTTTTGCTCATTGGTGGGGGCAAACACAAGTCTCCTGGGCGCTGCCGCCGATATGTTAGAGCGCACTCGACTCTTGCACAGTATTTTCGATGTTCACTTAAGTATTCCAAGGAAGAGATGCTGCTTCTAACCTCACTCACGCACCTCCACCCGCAAAGCTCCAATGCGAGCTTCTGGGCTTCCGCCCCGCAGCGACCCGGTCTTGCACTGAATTTCGCCATATCTTCGCTTTGGCAGGGTTCAGGGACAGTAGCGCCTTTTCAACAAGTGTCAGGTGTCCGAGGGGCCCGCAGCGTCCCCAGCCTATTCTTGCAAGGGGTTCGGGTGCACTCTGGATCTGACACACGGCCTCGGGCCCTTGACCCATTCCCAGACTGTATGCAGAAAGAGTCGCTCATTCTTTTCCCTACCGCGGTCTTGGGCCCAACTGAGTAAGTGCACCGTCCGTTCAGGACAGAGGGCACAGCTGAAAAAAGCAATACGTCTTGCAGCAACTTCTGTCCGTATTCCGAAAGAAAGCCTCCAAGTTACAGCGCGCCCCCACCCAGCCACCCCCGCCTCCCTTTTTATCCTCCTGAGACCTGGATCTCGAGGGCAAACCTCCCAGCCTGCCAGACACGGGAAAGTGCGGGGGCACAGGCGGCGGGAGCGCTCACCCGCGGTGAGGCTGTCACCGAGACGCGGGGGAGGGAGGGGGAGTTCAAAAACCAGGTTGCCGAGAAACCAGCTTAAATGGGGCAGGAGAGAAAAATCCGGGAGAGAGGATGAAGAGTGATAGGAGAGGATGAACAGCAGGGATGCCCGGTGAGGACATCCAAAAGTTCCGGGGGGTAATTTGGATTCGGAGAGGATTGGAGGGTGGTGGGGAGCGTTCGTGCAGCGGTTCTAAAGTGGCAAGGCAGCAGCCCGGCCGCGTGGGCGCTTCGGAACTCCGGCGGTTTCTGGTGCCCCCTGGTGCTGGGAACTCAGAAGCGCCCGGCGGCGAGTCTCGAAGTCCCGCTCCCTGGGGCGTCCGTCCTTTCCGCCCCAGGCCTGAGAATCACTAGATGCCGGTGCGCGCGACGCTCCCCTTTTGCTCTGCCGGACGCAGAGGGGGACCAGCCTGTGGGGTACCGAGACGGGTCCGGGGGCACCTGGAGGAGGAGAGCTTGCTTATTACCGCGTGTGGCAGCGCGCTGGGCAGTTGGCGCGCGTAGCAGAGGCTGCTGGTTGCCGCAGAAACGCGTCGGACAGATGTGCTTTGAGAAAGCGTTAAAGAGACCGACAGGGAAGCCACTGGGTGTGTTGGGGGTGGGGATGTAGAGACCCCACCGGGATCTGGGAAAAACCTCCCCGTAGACCGCTGTGAACGCTCAGCCTCCAGACTCCCTCCGCCCGGCAAATACCGGGAACTACAAAGCCGCTCTGACTGCAGCCTGCGCCGGCGGTGCTCAGAGGGAAGAAGGCGCCCTTCTCGCCCGCGGGAGGTGGGCGAGCTCTTTTCACCCGGCGGAGGGCGGGGGCGGGAGCCTCCTTTGGACGAGGCGGGGAGTTTTCCTCTGTGTCCTCTTTCGCCAGCTTCGTCACACTTCTAATTGAGGATCTCCACGACCAATTTAAAAAGCCCTCCGCCTGCCAAGCAGAAAAAAGAAAAAAAAAAAAAAAATAGGAAAAACCCTCTTAATGCGGAAGGGAAACCTGGTGCCTCTGTCGCTTCCTGTCGGCGGGCACCGCGATTTGGGACGGCGCATTAACCGCGCGCCTCCCTGCCCCTCCGGGCAGCCAGACAGTTCGCACGCGCCCGCGAGCTGGCACCCGCGCGAGGGGGCGGGAGGCCTAGCGTTCCCGCGTCGTCTGCTCGAGCGCCTCGCAGGGCTCGTTTTGCACGGCCTGGGTGAGGTGTTGCCTGGGGCCCCCCGCGCCTCAACCCACAGCCTTTCTTTTTCCCCGGGTTTGTAAACCAGCCAGGAGGGCACGGAGCGCCGGGAGCCGCAGGGTTTAGGAGTTCGTGGTCCCTACAGACTCCCCAAGCCCAACAGCTGCGTAGCGAACAAACGCCCAAGGGATGGAAAATGCATTCGTCTCCGCAGCGGTGGGAGGTGGCGGTCGAATTAAACGCTTCCCCGGGTGGCCTGCACCGGAACCCGGCGGGCGTTCTGGGTAGAGATGGGGGTGGGGGCGGTTGCTGGAGGCGGGCGCTCCTAGCGACTGATGGAGAGGAATGGGGTCGAGGTTTTTTACTTTTACCTGGAAACTGCCTTACTCTCTTCCACTGAAAAAGTTCAAGGAGCTTTTCCTAAGAATCCCTTTTACTTGGAGGAACGGGGATAGTCAACTGCATGAATCTCGTAATTTCCGCTTTAGAATGCCCTTGGAAATTAGAACGCTGGCAATGCCCTTGGAAATTAGAACGCTGGCATTGGGGAGGCACCTCAAGGTGCCCGGGTCTCCCCCGCCACCTCCGCCTCGCCTCCTTATTGCGTGGAGCTGGGCCCTGAGTTGAGGGTACCCTTTTTCTCGCCTGCCCTCCTTTCTAGGGGTGCGAGGATTGAGAAGCCCCCTAAGAGGAGCTGAGCCCCCACCGTGCGCCCTTTCCCGGTCTCGACCTTCTGGTGCCGGCGCTCCTGCGTAGCGTCCCCTACAGGCTACGATCGTCCAGGAGTGACTGTGACCCGGCGTGGGGCGCTCGAAACCCCTCTGCGAGGGGAAAGGATTTAAGGCCAGAATCTTGCAAAAATGCAAAAATAGAGTATTAGAGTACACCACGAACATTTTCGAGACCGAGGCAATCCCTCCCTAACTGTAACGCTAAAGCATTTGTTGAACGCTTACGTTATGCATTGTTAGGCCTTTTCATATGTTAATATTCGTAACCTTAAGAAGTGGAAGTAGTATTTTAAACCGAGTTGAAACTTTGGAAAGTTCAGGAGCTTAACACAGATATTCCTGGACAGCCTCAAAGTCTTTTAAGTCTCCACTGGCTTCTTGTTTCGACGACAAAATACTAATTGAAAAGGCAGGAATAAAGCCTGAGCAGGGTTCGTGGTGCCACTGAGCCTGCCCCCGCCTAGCTGAGGACAGGATCAGGACCCCGGGCGGGCTGGTCTCTTGCTTGGGTTCAGGGCTCGTTCGTTCTCCAGCGGGGTCTGTGGGAGCTGCTGGACGGGGCGGGGGCACAGGGTGAGGGTTGCCCGGTCGCCCCCCAGAATGGAGATGGGGTTGCGCGCCAGTACTGTTGTCGTCGTATTGGTACTGGCAGGGGGAAACAGCCCTGCCCCGAAATCCGGGGATCCGATGGCGGAAGAAAAAGGCAGTTGTCTGTTGGAAGCCAGAGAGGCGCACCCCGGAGCAGGGACAGGCAGGGCGCTGGGAAGGAAAGAAGGGTGAGGGTGCCCGGGGAAGCGCCCGGCTGCAGCGGTCCGGAAGGAGGGCGGTGCCAAGTCTGGAGGGGAGCCCCGGGGACCCGCGCGGACCCCAGCATCCAGGCCTAACGTGCTCTCCCCGGTTCTGCGCCCCTGCCCGCCCGCCCGCACAGGTGCCGCCGCCGGACGGGACTCTAAGATGAAGTTATGGGATGTCGTGGCTGTCTGCCTGGTGCTGCTCCACACCGCGTCCGCCTTCCCGCTGCCCGCCGGTAAGAGGCCTCCCGAGGCGCCCGCCGAAGACCGCTCCCTCGGCCGCCGCCGCGCGCCCTTCGCGCTGAGCAGTGACTGTAAGAACCGTTCCCTCCCCGCAGGGGTCACCCCCACCCGCCGCCCGCACGCACCCCCAAGTCAGCCCCGACAGCAGAGTGGGCTCCCAGGGAAGAGCCGCGCAGGCGCCGAAGCCCCCTCCCGGTGCGCGGCCACCAACTGGTGCCCCAAGTCTGCATGGCACGTGCTGGCTTTGCCCAACACAGAGGGTAACACGTTTTTCTGCTGCTCATTTAGATTCCGATCAACAGCTGTTTTCCCCACCACTCCCACCACCACAGGAAAACACACAGTGTTCTCTTTTCTCTGCCTCCCCATCACACACACACACACCCGTGTTTTGTTCCAAAGCCCTCTATCTGTTTGGGTGTGCCTGGCTGCGCTGAATTCTGAGAACAATTGCATTTCCATCCTAAACTGCCCTTGCAAGGGAAAAGGCTGAGGTTTCACAAAACCATGCCAGAGTCAGAGAAAACACAGAAAGGCCTTGATTTCCAGAACAAGCATCTGGGCAGTGTCAAGTGTGTTGAGGAAAGTTCCGGTTCTAGAAAGAAAACGATAAATAGTGCTGGCTGGGGCTAGGGGAAAAAACAAAAAAACTGTAGTTCACTCCACACATGACAATGTTAACTCTTAAGACCAGATTATTCATATTAGAAAATAAATCTGTGATTTGCCTCTCAAAAATGTCTTAGCGGTTTCCAGGGCATGTCAACTATGATTTGATATAATTTACCCTCTGCTCTTGAGAAGTTTATCTATTGCATAAAGCAGAATATGCTTCATCACAAGTTAAGAGATTACTGGGGAGGAACAGAAAATTTGCAGAACCCCAAACTAAAGCAACAGTAAACCACAGCCATAACCATGCTGGCTACTCCCCATTTCTATTACCCTATTCTGCATTTGAAAACTATTGTGATCATAGGCACCATTTAAAGGGTTCCAAAGTCAGCTGTATGCTGGAGTCCCCCAAACCTGTGGCCTTGGGCTAAAAGTATCCCAGGAAATGTGATGTGCTTATTTATGCTTAATTACAACAATAAAAGCATCTTCTTCCTGAGGTCCCAAGAAAAAGTGCATTTTTCTAAGACAAATTAAGTCTTCAAGAGTGACTTAGCGTTAGAGAACACAGTTTGATCCCTTGAAATTGAAGTAACTGTTCCAAGAGTGTATGTCAGTTAGTTATATAAACCTATTTTTAAAGGTTTTGGTTTCAGCCACAAATGTCTATCCTAGTGTATATAATGTTTCTCCAGTAGAAACTTAAAATGTGCTTTAGTGCCATAGTCTTCAGAACAGTACCCATGAAGGCTAAATGGCTTTTCATTCATTCAAAAAGCCTAGGTCAGAGGAACAGGAACCCAGTGAAAGGTAATAGTTTTCTCATCAAGGCACTCTGGAGGAAAAATGACTGTATCTGATTATGAAGCTGATTAGTTCATGCAAATTTAATAACTATATTGGTATCCTGTCTACCTAGGCTTATTTAATGCTGGCTCCTGCTTCTGGCTCTGCTTTTGACTAATTTGTCACCTCAAGCAAATTACTTACTGCCAGACTCAATGAACAGTTTACAACTGTCAAGGAAGGCCTTTCCATTCCAAAATGCCAATGACTGAGATCTGGCCTACCTCAACCTTCACGCTCCACCCTAACCTTCCTCTGGGAAGAGACTCATGAGACCCCTGCTTACTGGACTCACCTGGTGAACTCTAGTGACTACTGGTGTTGGGCCTCACCCAGAGAGGTTCTGATCTAATTGGCTTGGGGTGTGGCCTGGACAACTAGAGGTTTAGGTGTTCCCCAGGTGAGTCTAATGTGCAGTCAGGTGAATCCCTATCCCTTGATAATACCCTATCTGTGCCTCATGTAAGGTCCAGCCAGTCACAGAGCAGGCAAGGTAACATTAATCTTATTGATTGGGGTGGGGGGAGTTGTGGGGGAAGGGAGGTTTTTTCCAAAACTGATACTAAGTCATCAGTAGTATCGATGGACAAGATTCTGACTACTGTATTTACATTTGAACCAGCAGAGCACACCCGATTCTGTTTTATCTATGGGAAGACCCAATAGATCCTTGAAAGAGAAATGTTCCCAAAGAGAAAGTGAGCTGCATTCTAAGCCAAATTGACTTCTTTCCAGGTATGTTCAATTCGGTAGCAAGTTGTCAGTGCGGGGAAGGCAGGATAAAGACAATGTGCAGACTTTGAACACTCAACCAGTGTCAACATGCACTGTCACAGTGCTGACATTTATATCCTGCACTGCACACCGTGCAGTGAAGGCTTATGTAGAAAACATTAGGTCACTCGTCATTTGAAAATAGTGCCATAAATACTGATCCCTCTTCTTGGAAGGCTTGGAACTTAGTGATTGAACAAAGGCTCTTTCATGCTACCTGAGTCAGTCATTCTGTGCTGTTCAAAGGGGGCTGGACTGCACCCTGTCTACGCATTCACCCTTGAGATCCCTTGTATTCTGCTGGTTCTGATGTAAATGAAGCAGCCAGAATCTTGTTCCTACCATTATCACGTGTTGAAACCAAGTAGAATTCGTAACTGGCCCACTTGCCTGCACAGAGGTTGACCATAAAGTTCATGGGCTGTGGCTGATTCTTGTAGCAGTTTCAAACTTGTCTAAACTTAAAGACTTGTGGTTTTCCTTCTGGGTCATCCAAGACTTTTCCATTTCACCATCTTTGTTTTTATTTTATCATTGTGCTTTTTACCTGTGTCTTCACTACCGTGTGATTAGAGCAGGCCTGAGGCATGTAAAAGGTGAAACTAGAAGGTCTTGTGCACAGATGTCATAGCATTTTAGAGCTGAAAGGTAGCCCCTAAATTTCCCAGGCCTAAAGATATTAAGTAGTTTATCCAAAGTGCCAGGGTTCCATGATGGTAGGAGGAAAATTTGCTGAAGCCAGAACCCGAGTTTCTCTAAACCACTGAATTGCAGAGCGTTCAGTCTTGCTACTTAGGAGAAAACACTTTATATGGGAGGAAAGTTTTCAACTAATGAGTAAAACTGTGTTGCACAAGGTTGCTTGCAGTTTTTAAAGGTTTGTTAATCATAGTCATATAACAGTTCTCAGCTGTGCATGATAACTCTAAATGTGTTTCACAAAGCATAAAATGCATTTGCTTTTTAAAAATTTGTGATCTAAAAGCACTTATGCATTCAACAAGCAATTAATGTGTGCCTGTGTGTGCCAGGCACTGTCCTAGGGGCTAGGGAATCCTCAGTACACAGACAAAAGCCCCTGTCCTCACAAAATGTACTATCTAATAAAGGTACAGGGTATGGTGCAATTTGATGGCATTGTAAACTAAAACTAAACCTTGCTCAGAAAAGGTAGCCTTTTTGTGTGGCCAGAAAACAACTAGAAGAAACACTGAGCATTGCTAAATTATAATTGCAAGTAATCCACAATGTATTGTAATATAATGGGGTTCCATTCTACCGGTTTGGTAGCAAGTCATAATATTTCCTAGAGAAACAATCTTGCAAATCAAGCCATCAAGTTCTCAGACTAGCCCACAAAAATCTATGTAACCTTGATCAAATTGAGATATGATTCACAATATTATGAAGCTGGAGACTCCTCCCAAGTTGTCATTTCCCATAATCTGCAGAAGGAGGGCACAGAGCAAGAAATCATGGAGTTTCAACAAGCAAGAGCTCAAGTTCACACATTCAGTTCAGTCAGCCTGGCCACTTAACTAACTGTTACTTAAAAGCTCTCAAACCTCAGTTTCCTCATCTGTGAAATAGGAACTCTATTCATCCTGCCTCCTGGGGCTGCTGTGAACAGAGTTACATGAGGCAATGCTTTGTAAAGCCCGTGCCCCATAAACAACCATCATACTTGCCACGCTGCTCCTCCCAACACGCACCCAGTGAGTGCCTTTTCTTCCGTCCCAGGCTGTCAGTTCGGCCTCTGCCAAGACATTGCTCTAAATGGTGGAATTTCAAGCAGCCCAACAAAGTACAGAGAGTGGAAGAAATGCAGGCCTTGCGGGGAGGCTATTTTGGGCCCCGCAGTCAGTCAGTTGGGCCAGCCTTGCGTGGGATTCTGCCCCCGGGTCAGCTCCCCCTGGCTCTTCCCAGGTTTCACAGCTCCTTCCCTTCCCCATTTGCTGAGCCCATAGTTCCTATGGAATTTTTCCCACCAGATTCCCATGGTCATGTTAGGGAGACCCTCGTACCCTATGGGGAGAAGGGAGCCAGGACATCATAAGATCCTTACGTGTAAGAGATCAAGGAGGCAGTGAGCTGGAGGCTCCCTGTCTTGAGATAGAGCATTTCTGTTTTAAGTGATCCCACCTGGATATTTAATTCAAGCTGTTTCACAAACCGAGCAAAAGACTGTTAGTGAATTTAGTAAACTTTCAGCCTGTTGTTATCCAGCTAAGAAACCTTCTAATGCAACAAGGTAGTTAAATGTTAGGCTTTCAAATCTAATTTTGTGGGATATAGAGTTCAGAATAAATAAGCACCGTCCATCTATTTTTTTAATTATTATTTTAAGGACTATATGAACAGACAAAACTGCAATAAAGTCCCTAAGTTGGAAGGGGGCTCTGCCATTTGGGATGAGGTGCTTGGAATCAAGAAATCCCATGTCAGGCTTTTAGGAGACACTGATTCCTCACTCAGGATCTGAGACCAACATCTCATTCTGGCCTCAGTCTGAAGACCTATTTCAAACTGTTGCTGTTTAGAGAAATCTATTTCAGGCTTAATTTGAATTGGCCAGTCTTAGGACCTCAGGCTGATCCAACAGCCAAAGAATTATTCTCAGAAGATTCTCCTTTCACTGATAGAAAAATAAAAGCTCTCTGGCATTTTCCCTTCCAAATGTCCCTTTCATCTTGGTTTATTTAGCACTTAATGGTCCATAGCCTCTTTATTCAATTAAAACATATTCTTTAATCACTTGAGCTCAATCAGGAAGCAAGTATTAAATATCTTTCACGCTCTAGGTGCTGTGTGGGCATCCAGAAGGCAAAATTGTGAACTTAAATAGCTAATGATCTAGTTGTAAACTATGGATAGGCAGATGGATGGGTGGGTGGGCGGACTGTCAGTCCAACAGATAACTATGTCTACCGAGGCGTGTGCATTAGCTGTGGTCGTGGTAAGAATTCCTAGCAATGAAGTCACTAGGATTTGGGGATCATAGCAGGAAAGAATTCGGGGGAGAGGGAGGATTTGAGCTAGCCCTTGAAAGATATGTATTAGGAAAGGAAGGAAAAGGAAAAGGGGCACATTCCAGACCAAGGAGAAGCACAGGCAAGCTTGTGATCACGATATGGGGAAGGGGCAGGTGGTGGATACGAGGAGGAGGCCAGACCAGTCGCCAAGTTCTGAGAACAGGTGGCGGGAAGTGGTGTGAAATTTAGGCTATCTCTGTAGGTGACACCCAGATTATGAGATGCTGTAAAATCCAGGAAAAGAAGGTGCTTGCTCTGTTTCTGATGGCAGCGGGGTGCCACTGGGGTATCTCAAGCAGGCAGGTGGCAGCAAGTGGGATCTCACTGCTAAGCCTTCTTGCTGCAAAAATGACCCAAGCCCCAGGCTTCATGAGTCTATAGCATAGGCAGATTTTTCATTTTGAAGTGTGCCCTTATTTTTAAAAAGTGTCTAGCCATGGGCATAATTGAATCAGCCTGTTAACAAGTGAAAAGCTACAAATAAAAACTTAAAGTTAGTATCATACAAATGAACTGATTTACAAAACAGAAATAGACTCACACACTTAGAAAACAAACTTATGGTTACCAAAAGGGAAAGGTGGGAGGGGGTAAACTAGGAGTTTGGTACTGACAGATACACACTACTATATATAAAATAGATAACCAACAGGGACCTACTGAATAGCACAAAGAACTATATTCAATATCTTGTAATAACTTATAATGAAAACCTGAAGAAGAGTAGATATATAAAGAATATATATCAACTATACTTCAATTAAAAATAGAAACAAAAAATAAAGTTAGTATCATTACACCTCTTTGCTTTTCACGTAGTAACCCAATTTTTAACAAACAGGGTTTTTTATTTAATTTATTGAGTATAGTCGATTTATCATGTTGTGTTAATTTCTGCTGTATAACAAAGTGATTCAGTTATACATACATATATGTATTCTTTTTTATATTCTTTTCCCTTATGGTTTATCACAGGATATTGAATATAATTCCCTGTACCATAGAGTAGGACTTTGTTGTTTATCCATTCTATGTATAATAGTTTGCATCTGTTAACCCCAAATTCCTAGCCCGTCTTTCCCCAGCACCCCTCCCCCTTGGTAACTACAGGTCTGCTCTCTACATCTGTGAGTCTGTTTCTGTTTGATAGATAAGTTCATTTGTGTCATATTTTAGATTCCACATATAAATGGTATCATAGTTGTTAGTCTTTCTGACTTACTTCGCTTAGTATGATTATTTCTAGGTCTAGCCATGTTGCTGCAAATGGCATTATTCCATTCTTTTTTATGGCTGAGTAGTATTCCTGTGTGTGTGTGTGTGTGTGTGTGTGTGTGTGTGTGTGTGTGTGTGTGCACGCACGTGCGCTCACCATGTCTTCTTTATCCATTCATCTGTCGATGGACATTTAGGTTGTTCTGTATCTTGGCTGTTGTGAATGGTGCTGCTATGAAAATAGGGATGCATGTATCGTTTTGAATTACAGTTTTGTCCAGATAGACACCCAGTAGTGAGATTGCTGGATCATACAGAAACTCAATTTTTAGATTTTTGAGGAAACTCCATATTGTTTTCTGCAGTGGGTATACCAGTCTACATTCCTTTACCAACTGTGTAGGAGGGTTCTCTTTTCTCCACACCCTCTCCAGCATTTGTTATTTTTTAAATAGATTTCATATATTGTCCTAAAATCGAGTAAGTTTGAGCTCTCCTGGGTAAGAGATGTTATGTATCCCTATTGTACAGATGAAGCAATGAGACCTAGAGATTTTCTCAGGGTCACAAATTTAGTAAGTCATGAAGCCAGAACTTAAACCTCAAACTTCTAGTCCCAAAACCAGTAATTTTGGCTTAATACAGACTGCACTCTCATATTAGTAGATTAAGAAAACAGAAATCTTGACTTGCTAAAAATACATTCACTATCTGAAACATGTATTTCTAGGAAAATCAATGAACTGAAGCAAGGACTATTATATTTCCTCCAAGCCCTTTCTTTGATCCCTGTTTGGGCCAGAGTGGACCTAGGGTTATTTTATTCATGGTACTTCAGAATCCAAATCAGGACATTTTAGGAAGAGAAACATGCATTTCTTCACACATTCCTAAACTATTGATGCTTTTTGCAATGAGGGAAGGCTCCCTAACTCTTTGGGACAAAGTGAGGTCTCCTCGAATACTTCAGGGGGGTACTTGTTCTCAGATGGCTTCGGTTCTACCCAGGGAAGGGAGTGTCCACATGGGGAACCAAGGGCAACAGCATATGTAGCCAGAACAGTCACCTCTATGGGAACAGGAGTGGGTTTGTATAAGCAGATATTATGTCTCTACTGAGAATCAACTGGTTAACTCAGTAGAGATACAACTCACTTTTTAATGATTTTATAGGATATCTGAGTTGGAAGGCCTAGTTTTGAAAGTCTTAAAAACTTTTTTTCTTGCAAACCTACCAAGTTATGTTGAAAAACTAGTACACACTCCTAAGGTAACATCTGTAATTTTATAACAAGTTTAAATAGTTGTAGCAGAAGTAATTTCCAGTCCATTTGGCAGCTAGATATGTGCTTCAATATTTTTGGCAAAACTTTGGAACTGCAAATTTAGCTTATTCAATTTGTGGGAAATTATCCAAATGTATCAGCTCAAATACATTGATTTTTTTCGTCAGAAAAGGTCCAACTTCATTTTCATTTCAAATACACATGTTAGTCTGCGCAACCACTACCCTTTTGGATCCTACTTGTAAGCTGAATAGATGAATGGGTGGATAGACTGACAAGCAGATCATGCCTTGCCATGACTGCCTGACCAGAATGAAATATGGAACCACCCAGTTTGATATTTCTTGATTTATTCATATGGGACTTTTCCTCAGTAAAATATTCATAGTACAATGAACCCCCACAGGTCTTTTACACCAAGATGGACTTCTTGTTAGCATTTGCTTCATTTTTTTCCCCTAAACCTAAACTTGAGAATTACTTTCAAGCCTAACAATAAATAGTTTAGTGTGAACCTTCTAGGAGCAAGGACATTACCTTATGTAACCTCAATTCAGTTATCAGTCTCAGGAAACTTAACGTTTGTGCAATACTGTTATCCAACAGATAGTCTATAATCACATCTCCCCAATTGGCAAGAATGTCCTTCATAGTTTTTCTCCTTAATCAGGGGTCACAAATTGCATTTGATTGTTGTGTCTGTTTATTCTCCTTTAATCTGGAATTAGCTCCCAACCCTTTTCTCCCCCCACAACATTTTGAGAAGTCCAGGCTGTCTTGCCTGTGGTTCTGCAGACTGCCCCTCGGGTTGCATTTGTGGGATTGTTTGCACTTGATTAGATTCAGGTTCACATCTTTGGAACACTGAGTTCATGATGACGTGTCTTCACATCGTGAGTCACCAGCACCAGTTTAGCCCAAGGAGCCTTGCACACCCAGACTATCCTTACAAGTATCTATCCACCAGATAGTGCCTTGCGGTAAAATGAGTGAGATGAGCAAGAAGTGCATCTGTCTGAGGAAGTCCACAGGTGATTGTAAAACTGGCCGTAGGAGTATCTGTCTGTGGACCAGTCTTAGAATGCAGCACATGTGGAAGTTGCGGATCTGGACATGGATTCTTCTAAAATGCCCTGTAGACTCTAAAAATCTTCACGTACCCCCTCCGAAGGATACATGCCACAGTCTGAAGATACTGACCAATGCCATGGTGAACACAAAACATTGTTCATGGGCTGTGGAGTCAGTTGAGGTTTGTGTGGTTAATTTGAGGGCATTCCTAGGAAGAGGGAAGAGGCAGCCCAGACTCCCAAGATGGGTCTGCTCCTTTTGCCCACAGATCACCATGCCAGGGCCTCCAGGCCTTCTGCTCTGTGGAACACACTGGATGAGCAAGGGGCCAGTGTCTGCATCCCCTTCAGGGTACTCTGTCCATGAGCCAGCCAAGTTGATCTTCATGCTGCTTCCTCCGGTATAATGTCGATGAAGGATCATCATCAGACATGAAAACCATAGGACTTACTTTTTGGGCCATTTGTTAAATGCCTCTAGGCCCTGAGCTAAAAACTTTTCTCCCAATGCGAATAATGATCCCCATTTTAGGGGGAGGTTGGGGCTGCACAAGGTTATAGGCAACTCAGCCAGACTGAACTTGGGAAAGCCTAACCCAACACTTACTTGGGACCACATGACCACTTCCTGCCAGTGCACCGCACTGCTGCATAACTCTCCTGGCTGTGTCAGAAGGGAGGAGAAAAGTCAGGAGTGGAGGTTTTGAATGCAGCTGGTTTTGAATGATTGTTGTTGTTCAGTCGCTAAATCGTGTCCGACTCTTTGCAACCCCATGGACTGCAGCATGCTAGACTTCCCTGTCCTTCACTATCTCCTGGAGTTTGCTCAAACTCATGTCCATTGTGTCAATGATGCCATCTAACCATCTCATCCTCTGTCGTCCCCTTCTCCTGCCTTCAATCTTTCCCAGCATCAGGGTCTTTCCCAATGCGTCGGCTCTTCTCATCAGGTGGCCAAAGTCTTGGAGCTTCAGCTTCAGCGTCAGTCCTTTCAATGAATATTCAGGACTGATTTCCTTTAGGGTTGACTGGTTTGAATGATACTTCTAGCTAATTATCTGAAGAGTCTTTGAGAGTCCGGTAAAGTCGTTCACTGAGGGGTAGAGAGTCCCTCCTCACTTTGATGGCAGGAATCCATCAGGCAGGCTAGAATGATAAAAGAACAATTCCCGTTCACCCCCTTTATTCTTTCAGCTTTTCGGTCCTTCCTCTTCTTGCCCAGGTCTCTCCAGCCCTTCGAGTTCCTTCTATCCAATGCTCAGTTAACAGCTTCCCAGGTGGCTCAGTGGTAAAGAATCCTCCTGCCAATGCAGGAGACCCAGGTTCGATCCTTGCATCAGGAAGATCCTCTGGAGAAGGAGATGGCACCCCACTCCAGTATTCTTGCCTGCAAAATCCCATAGACAGATGAGCCTGGCGGGCTACATACAGTCCACAGGGTCCCAAAAAGCTGGACATGACTGAGCAACTAAACAACAACAGCTCAGCTGGCCCTGTGGGGAAGGGCCCAGGAAAGTTGGATGCAGGCCCCAGTGTAATTGCCAGGCCTCTCCAACTGCAGACAGGGCCTTTTGGGAAGGAGGAAGTGAGGTTCATTTGCTTTCCAGGTTCCTCTGGGGTTTCCCCTGAAAAACCACCCATCTCTGATAACACCACAAGGGATTATTTTCCCTTTGTGTGCGCTTAGTTTCACTGGGCAACTTTCTCACCTCCCCAGAAAGTGTTTTGTAAGGACAATAGCAGGGCCCCTGGTGAGTGCTCTTGAGAGTAAGGTGTTTACAGCTGGCTGTGGAGTGCCTTCAGCTCACACCAGGTACTCATGGATTAGCTGACAAATGGACACCCTACTGGGTGTTTTCCTGACTTAAAAGCAGAAGAATGAACATTTCCCCCCTCAGGGGAGCCATTTCTGTATTACCATAAAATTATTAACATCACTATAATAAGAGCATGAACCACATAGGCAGAAATCAGAGCAATTAGAATCTGAATAACAAAATGAATATAGTCCATCTTTCCTGAGTGAGAGTTTTTGGGCTATTTGTATTCATGGAGTAATTTCAATTACAGTGGTAAGTTTTCTTAGTTAAATTGTAGGATAAATAGTCAAGAAACGGTATTTCTAAGAAGTATGTGTGATGTTGGTCAAAGTAGGTGGAGATGGTAAATAAAATGGCATTTTGGTTAGGCAAAGTGGCCTTTAATGGTATACCCAGAATTCCTTTTTCTGAATTTTGAACTGGTTGGTCTTTTCTTCTGCCTTGAGAGGATCCAGAAATACTTTTTTAAACGACAAAACACTGGTGTTTTTATAACACAAATACTTTTCAAATAAACCCATGTCATGTTTTATTGCCAGCCAACCACTGGTCACGAAGAGAATGCACCAGTCGCTCCAGCAGTGGTCACAATGACTTAGGAAATGGCCTCAGCTGGTAACTGTTCATAGAACAGATGCCATGGACCCTTCTTGAAGTGACCAGGATGGCCTATCTAATGCTAGGTGAATACTCTGTCCAAAATAGGAAAGCCAGGGTAGTCATTACATAGTGCAAGATAACCTCAGCAATCTAGTGCTTAGGGACCCATGGGCACTTTTTAAACATAATTTCAATTGAGTGGCAAAATCAAAACTTTTAAACAGCAGATGACAGAACTTTGAATTTTTCAGAGAACTGGAACATTCTCCTGGACCAACACTGCACATTTCAGAGGTCCCAGAAGGTCAGATTAAAAACAAGGGTCAACAGTTTCCAAGACAAGCTGTGGGGCTCTCAGAATCCATTTGGCAGCGGTTGCCGTGGACGATTCTAGCCTCCGAGTTCTAAGACCTAAGCATGTTTTCTTAAATTGTAGGATAAACAGTCCAGACATGGTATAGCTCATAAGTATGTGTGACGTTGGTCAAAGCATGACCTACATATGATAGAAGCAGCAAAATCATAAATGAATAAAACAGAGATTTTGAGAACATGTTTCATTTTAAAAAATAAAACCGATTTTGTTGGCCATTTGGGTGAGAAGCCCTGGAGGAATATAGCCTGTTGGTGTCTTTGTGCTCTCAGAGATGATGGGCTCCATCTCTGCCTTTCCAGGTGGAGACTGACATGTAAGGCTGCCTCCCGGAAGAACCTGGATGTTTGGAGAGTCAGATACACGGCCCTCTCTACACATCCCTTCACCTCTCCTAAAGACAAATAGGAAGGTGATTTGATGAGTCGAGAGGCACTTGGTTATTTCAGAAGTAACCAAGATGTTGAGACAAGAGGCAAACAAAAAACGCTTAGGACTGCTAGAACCTCTTGTGGGGTCTCCTGGGGCCACGATGGTGGCGCTGAGCAGAATGCCGCTGGGACATCAGTGGAGGTGGTCCTCTCCCTGATGGGGGTGACTGCAGATGAGTGTCAGGCAGGGGTTTCCCACCGAGACTCGAGACTGTCCACATCTTAGGGTGTCAGCACTGGGGACCCCCCCTCCCACGAGAGGGACAGGCGACCTCAGGAGGATTGCCTAGTCCAAGGTTGCAAGGCTGAGCAGGGACTGACCCCGGGTGGAATCCCAGCCTCTGTCCTCTCCAGCTCTGCAGTGAGATTTTGTCACTTGGCGCCAGTGTGAGTTTGAGGAGCTTCCGGAGACAGGGCCTCTCTGTCTGAATCTGCCGCCGCCCTTGGCTGCCGGTTTTCCGGTTTTTACTGGGAAACTGCCAGTTCTGCCTTGGAGTGACATGCAAGACCCAGGAGCTGGGAGAGGTGCCCCTGACCCGCATGCTTTTCCCTTTTGGGAGACAATATACTGTATTCTGCGGCCCACAGCAGCCTAACTTCAGAATCTACTTAATGCACCTCCGTGCCTGCTGAACTTTCCAATAGGGAGTGTTTCTCACTTCCTGTTCTGAATGTGGTAAATGCATGCAGGTGGAGTCAGCATACCTTGCCCTCCTCCCAGAGTAAGTTGCCACAGGCTGACAGAAGACAAACTGCACCACCGTGGAATTTTTACTTAAAAACAGAGAGGCAGCTAGGAGCACTGGGACAAGTCTGAGCTCTGAATCCAAACCGACTGAGTCCACTTGTATGAGCCACGTGACCTTGGGCGGATAGATATTTATCTTCTCTGAGCCTCAGTTTCCTGCTCTGTAAAGTACAGATAGTATGCGACCCCTGTTTTAACCTTGCAGGGATGTCCCTGGGGTTCAAGTTCAGGTTGGGACCTTTCTCTTGTGACTATTAAGTACACCAAGGAAGTTATCGCTTATAAGACTGGATGATGCCATTTGTAATGAGAGGAATTTTAAAGGTGAGGCTCTACCATGTAGTTCTTATTTCAATACTAGTGAAAGAAAATCATGTTTGTACATTATTGAAAAGTAAAAATAACATTCTAAAGAATGACATTAGTTGGGAATTCTCCTGAGAGGTTATAGAAATCTTAGGCTGATCTTTTCTTTTCATACAGACATGCATGTGTATATGTGTTGGTCTTTCCCGGATGACTCAGGGGTAAAAAATCCGCCTGCCGTTCCTGATACAGGAGATGCGGATTCAGTCCCTGGGTTGGGAAGATCCCCTGGAGGAGGAAATGGCAACCCACTCCAGTATTCTTGCCTGGAGAATCCCATGGACGGAGAAGCCTGGCGGGCTCTAGTCCATAGGGTTGCAGAGTCAGACACAAGTGAGCAGAGCATGCAGAATCACACAGAAGTGTGTATGTATATATGCACATATATGCGTGTATATATGTGCATGTGTATATGCACATACACATACACATACACACATCTCTTTTCCATGTACTTGGTCTACAGAGTAGTTTGTACTTTACCTGGGCTTCAGGTGGGCAATGAATATCAGAGTCAATGTCCTCCACTGCCAGGGGGGTTTCCACTCACCTCCTTTTGTGGACCGTCTTTCAGGGGAGGCTCCACATGTGAGGGTGGGCTGCCCAGCCCTGCAATGCCCCCAGATGCAGCATCTTAGGCCCTGTATCCAGGGTCGAGCCCACCCCAGAACTGGGCACTGCCTGGAGCGAGGGCACCCGGGTGCTGGTTGAAGAAGCGCATCTTACCTGTGTGGCCCTGGCTTAGGCCGTAGGTCATGTCTGTACACCTCAGCGTGTTAACTCTTGCCCGTCCAGTACCCAGCAGCTGGGTGATTTCCAGTGAAGCATAGAGGCAGGACCCCCAGAACAAGGAACACCTGGGTCTTCCCTCCAGCACCCCTGCATCCTTGAGGCTGGCTCTGGCCTGGAAGATGGCTCCTTTACAAGAGGCCCTCTGTGGGTACCGGAGTCCAGGCCCCTCTTCTCTGGGCCCCACAGAGACCCTTCCCACTCTAGGTAAGGGGTCACATCCTCACTGCTCTGTGTACAACCTTGAGCTTGTGGGCTCCCTCCGGGGCCATGGTTGGAAGACAGGCTGAAAAGTGGCTTAGAATCCCAGCCGGGGAGAGGAGGGGGACCATCCAATAAGACTATAAAATGACCTCTTTGATTAAAGTATCATTAACCTGTACTCTTTTTTTAAAAGAAATCTAACATTTAAAAGAAAACTTTGTCCACTAAAGGCCAGCCTAGCCAAGATAATGTTTTGAATTATGTGCTTTTTAGTTTGGCTACTACAAGGAGTACTCCCAGATCTCACCATTGTTCCTATAAAAACTCAATTAACTTTACAAGATAGTCAATATCCCAGGCCTTTGTTCCTGGGGTAGTGTTATTGTTTTTTTCCCATAATCGAGGATGGCAAACTCTGGGTAGTGAATAGTTTGGTTTGTTCCCGGAGTCTGGCCCAGTACAAGGTTTCACTTGTTTAAATAACTTTGTTTATATGAAGGACACATCAAAGTTTAAATATTTTAAATAGAATAATGCCAAAATATTTAGTTGCACACTAAAAGGATGACTTAAATGCATTTGAGCATTTTGATTGTTCAAAAACTTTAGCTTTTTGATGTCCATGTTTTCCAAGATCGATCCTCCAAGTGGGTCTGGGAAATGAGCAAGTGTTTGACCTGTTTTTTCAAAATGATGCTCTTCTTTTGTGGTTTGCAAGTATTTTACTGTCAAAATTCTTACTAACAAGGGCCATTTGTGTAGCTGACATGCTGCCAAGCCCTTTATAGGATGAAGAAAGTGATATGACATCAAGTCTTCATTTGGGGAACTAATCCAAACACAAACCCCTTACTTTCCACTTTGCTCAGTGAATTCCAGGAACATGGAGGCAGCCATGGGTTTCTTGGTTCCTGCTGGGGAGTTTACTTGCCTGGGCTGGGTACTGGGCCTCTGCAGAATGCTAAGGATTGGCTCAGTGAGGTGCATGGCTCCCAACGCACCCCACAAATACCTCATGTTGATAAATGGAGGTCTCTCTAGAAATGTACTCAGTCAGTAGCAAAAGGCCTGGGATTAGGAATTTTCCATTGGAAGAGACAGGCCTCTTTGCTCTGTGGTTTGGAAAATATCATGCTGCCCTTTTCTAGTTTCCAAAATTCGTATCCATGTACAACTTTCAGCATAAATATTTATTTTTTTACTCTATTCTTCAAGAAGGAGAAGAGGATGGGGAGGGCGGAATCCCTTCAGTTCAATTAGAACTGCCTATGTCCTGAACTTGAGGCTTCAATAAATATTTCCACCTTAACAACAAGTTATGAGGGAGATGTCCCATGAAAGGAGAAGTTCTTCTCATAGCTGCTTTCTTCAGTTTAACACAGGGAACACAGATTGACTGCTTCCCCAGTGTCAGAAAGACTTTTAATTAAAGTTTAATGATCCATTCACCACCTCACCCTAAAGAATAAGTGATCAGTGCATCCACACTGCTACACACATCACCCCAGAAGGCCAAGTAGAAATTAAAATAAAGGAACAATACATTCTCACAGTAAAAGATAAGCATGTCCCAATCATTACTGAGGATTGCTTATACTAAAAAATCATTTGCTAGTTATCTGAAATTCAAATTTAACTTGGTATTCTATATTTTATCTGGCAAGCAAAGCCAGTGGACAAAGGCATACAGTCAAATGTCATACAAAGGAGGGACAGTGTTTTTCTGGAAATTTGAAAGTGTCAGGCGATTAATAAAAACATTATAAATGCTGATTCAAATCATCATTATAACTTTAGTAAAAAGAATGTAATTTATCATGATATATAAATTAATGAGTCTAAACCAGTGTAAGCTGAACTTTTGAACTCGAATGTTTTCCCATTTATGTTAAACTCTCAGTAATATTTCATCCTCATTTCTGATTAATCTTTAGTTGATTCTTAATCAGTTTTACTTCCATGTTCCCAGGTTCTTAACTTAATGATCTATTCAAGAGTTCTTAAAGATAACCAGGGACTCCACCATGTGAATCCTTTTGTAAAACAGAGTCTTTTAGAAATTTGAAACCTTTTTTTTTTTTTGTATTTTGACTAATCACTAATTTATCAGGGCTTCTTCCCTCATGGCTCAGATGGTAAAGAGTTTGCCTGTAATGCAGGAGACCTGAGTTCGATCCCTGGGTCGGGAAGATTCCATGGAGGAGGAAATGGTAATCCACTCCAGTATTCTTGCCTGGAAGAGCCTGGCAGAGAATCCCATGGACAGAGGCAAGCTACAGGTCCATGGGGTCGCAAAGAGTTGGACACGACTGAGCAACTAACATTAACTCATTTCTGATTAATCTTTAGTTGATTCTTAATCAGTTTGAACTTCCATGTTCCCAGGTTCTTAACTTAATGATCTATTCAAGAGTTCTTAAAAAGAACCAGGGACCCCATCATGTGAATCCTTTTGTAAAACAAAGAGTCTTTCAGATATTTGAAGGCTTGTTTGTTTGTTTTTTGTATTTTGACTAATCACTAATTTATCAGTTAGAAGTTCAGACTTCTGTTCAGGTTTTTGAAACCAAGCACATCTAATTTCCTCTTTTATAACTTATTGTTGGAAAAAAAGTCACAAATAGCACAAGCAACTCATTTGTCAAAATAAGTAGTTCATGTCTTTAACATAGGGCGATTTTTTAAAATTTTTTAGGCAATTCCCTGGTGATCCAGTGATTAGGACCTGGTGCTTTCACTGCCATGGCCTTGGTTCAATCCCTGGTCTGGGAACTAAGATCCAGTAAGCCCCACAACACAGCCAAGAAATAATTTTTTTTTTTTTTTTATTTTAAGAAAAGAGAAGGAAAGGAAGGGAGAAAGGGAGGGCAGAAGGAAGGAACAAAGAAAGGTGGGAAGGAAGAAAGGAAAGAAGACTCCTAAGGGACTCAGGTAGGAAATGGTTCAGGGGAAATTTCGAATCCAAATACCCCCCCCCCCCCCCCAGTATTGCTTGAGAAAACATTGCTCCCAGGGAGCCAGAGCCTTTCAGAATCCTCGGAATGAGGTGGGCTTTGAGAGCTGACACTGTAAAGGTGCGGTGGAAGCTGGCAAGGGAGGCAGCTCTGAGACAGTTATTTGCTCTCACGTGGGAGATGACTGTGCACTTGTGGGCACTGGGGCTGCCCGTGGGATGGAGACTGTGTATTTTGGAGCCTTTCAGTTCATCACTGTGTGGTGAAGCCCAAGTGTTCCCTTGAGAAATGAAGGACTCCCTACCCTCGTAAAGTGACCTAAGTCGTTCAAAAAGAAAAAAACATCATTGCAGGCCTCCAGGGACCAGATCCTATTGTAAGCTCCCAGGATTCACTGGTGAACAAGTCAAGCAGAGGTCCCTGCCTCCTGGAGGTGACATTCGCTCAGAGAAGACAGACAACAAATAGGCACCATGGGAAAAGTCAGACAGTGTGTTGGAAGGAGTATGCTGTGGGGGGAAGAGGGTAGGAGGATCTGGACTCGAGGTTGGGAGGAACTGAACTGAAACAGGGAGGTCAAGGTGGGGCTGGGTAGCGGTGACTTTTGAGCCGACTTGAAGGGGATGTGAGTGTGAGTCACTGGGTTCTCTATGGGAACAGCGTTTCTGTAGAGAGGGAACAGCCAGCAAAAGGCCGAGTGCCTGATGTGTGCGGTTCTCAGCCATGACAATTTTGCCCCCAGGGGACATCTGGTCATATCTGGAGACACTTCCCTTTGTCACCATTGGGATAGGGGTGGAGGCTAGCATGGGCATCTCCTGGATAGAGGCCAGGGGTGTAACTAAACATCCTTAAACGCTCCCACAACAAAGGATGTGCCAGCCCCAGTGTCAGTAGCGCTGAGGTTGAGAAACCCTGTGTTTGAGGAACAGGGAGGAGGCCAGAGGAGCTGGAGGGGAGGCACACACGAGGTCATCAGTAACAAAGGCTGGGACGGAGAGGGTGGCCCCATCAGGGAGGGCCGTAGGCCAGTGTGGACTTTGGCTTTTACTCTAAGAGAAGTGGGGAGCCACTGGAGGGCTAGAGCAGAGAAGGGACATGAGCTGCATTCACAGTTTCAAGAGCGTTGCCCTGGCTGCCAGGTGCAAGATAGACTGAAGAAGGGTAAGGCTGGAATGCGGGGGCTCACGTCTGGTGTGATTATCCAGACAAGAGGCGACTGGCCACACACCAGTGGATGTAGCTTCGAGACTTCTATGCATAGAACCACCCAGTGTCAGATTTTAGATTTTAGATTTAGGACAACAAGGTGATCTGGAAATTCCATACCATCCCCACTCTTCCATAACTATATGTTCTATATTTTTCCCTAATATAGATAATATTATATATTATCTATCTACCTGTATAGACAGATAAGAAAGGAATCGATATGGTTAAGTCGCCTTAGTTGGATTATGTTTTACACACTAGGATACCTGTTAGCTGTTTTAGCAATTCGTTCATAACAAAACAATTTGACATGGGTTAGGCACAGTATAATCCTCTGCTTTACCATGGTCTTGGCAAAAAAAAACATTCCCTCTTGCTAACAACTCTTTTGTGGTATATTTTTCTAAGCAATGTATAACTGTAAACATCCTAATTACCTGAAAATGGGATCATGTCCAACTCTTTCTGACCCCATGGACTATAGCCCACCAGGTTCCTCTATCCATGGAATGTCCCAGGCAAGAATACTGGAGTAGGTTGCCATTTCCTTCTTCAGGGATCTTCTCAGTCCAGGGATCAAACTCACATCTCCCACATTGCAGGCAGATTCTTTACCATCTGAGCCACCAAGGAAGCCCTGAAAAAGGGATGAGGGGAGCATAAAAGGTCTAGTACCTAATACATGGACGTCTGAATTACTTTCCTCTGTTAGAAATATATTCAGTTGTTCAAATAGCTTCTCTTCCCTTACCTGATCAGCTGAAGCAAATGTTGAAATACAGCAGAAAATGCCAAAAAACCTTGAATTCATGCATTTGCCCAAAATTCATCCTAGAAGCATCACCTCAGTCATTGCTCCATGTGATCTTCCTAAGGTGCACGTCTGTTGTCCTCTTTGCAGCCAAAGCCAGTGGGAGTCGTAATGAGAGCCTGCCAGCAGAGGCAGGACCCCACCGCTCCTGTCCACAGACAGCATCGCATTCCATGTATTGCTGTGATACATGTAAACATCATCTTATGTCTGACCTTGTATTTTTAAAGTCCTGCTAATCCAAGGAAGTGGTAAATTAGTCTCTTTATTAGTGAACAGTGGACTGTTTTTCAGTCTCTTTATGTTTTTTAAGGAAGTTTTAAAATATAGTTGAATTCAGGACTTTTTCACGTGATCTATCCAAATGGTTCTCGTTCCACTCAGCAGGGCAGAGGTGTTAAGTCAGGATGGAGTTCAGGGAGGCGCACTTGACATTCCAGATGAAAGCAGCAGTGTCTTCCAAGATTAATCCATCTTTCACCTTCTAAGACAGGGTTTCTCAAAGTGGTCCAGGGACCACCTACCTCAGAACTCCCCCAGGGCTCCTTGGCCCCTCCCCACACTTCCCTCGAGGGTCGGCCAGGTCTCTGTATTTTCCCAGAGTATTCCAGCACAGTCCTACCCACACTCACAATTGAGAACCCCGACTGCAGCTTACCGTTATTAGAACAAGAAATGACCCTCCACCAGCGTCTCAACATCGACTTGTTAATAAAAATGGCAGGCGTCATCCAAATGGAAATTCCGTTTCTAAGGATTGGTTCTCCACATGGAAGTGTGTCTCCTTCAAGTGAATGAATTTCCTTCCTAGGAATCTTGGGGAGTGCCTTTTGTCCTTTGTCCTTGGGGGTTTACAGTGGTCCCTGAAGAGGTCGTTTCGCCATGGGTTTGTGGGGTGGGCACACTGGGTCATCTTTCAGAGAGACTGATCTTAGAGACTCCTTGAAATGGTCATTGCGCTTGTCTCATGTGACCATTTCTGTTTTCTTGTTGCACAGCCAATATGCCAGAGGACTACCCTGATCAGTTTGATGATGTCATGGATTTTATTCAAGCCACCATTAGAAGACTGAAGAGGTCACCAGATAAACAAATGGCCGTGCTTCCTCGGAGAGAGCGGCACCGGCAGGCGGCAGCCGCCAGCCCGGAGAACGCCAGAGGAAAGGGCCGGCGCGGCCAGAGGGGCCGAAATCGCGGCTGCGTGCTCACCGCCGTGCATCTAAACGTCACTGACTTGGGTTTGGGCTACGAAACCAAGGAGGAACTCATTTTCAGGTACTGCAGCGGCTCCTGCGATGCAGCCGAAACAATGTACGACAAAATATTAAAAAACTTATCCAAAAGTAGAAGGCTGGTGAGTGACAAGGTCGGGCAGGCGTGTTGCAGACCCATCGCCTTTGATGACGACCTGTCCTTTTTAGATGATAACCTGGTTTACCATATTCTAAGAAAGCATTCCGCTAAAAGGTGTGGATGTATCTGACTCCGGCTCCAGAGACCGCTGTGTATTGCATTCCTGCTACAGTGCAAAGAAAGGGACCAAGGTTCCCAGAAAATGTTTGCCCAGAGTGGAAGATGAGGACCAAGGAGGCGGAGGAGGAGGAAGTGGAGGCAGAGGAGGCAGGCAGCCGTTGTGGGAGCCTGGTGGAGGGAGATCCAGCTGCAGAAAACTGGACAGGAGAGAGGAAAAAAACAGCCGTCCGCGTTCTTCCGGACGGCCGCTGACGTCACCGGAAGCTCAGGGCTGGTGTCCCTGGTTGGGTGTTGCCGTCGTTTCATCTGATACAGTCCACCGCCATGGGTCACGGGCGCAGTCGCGGATGCACTTGAAACCAAACCAGTGTATCTCCTGTGGTTTGCTTTCACATGTCTAGAGACACCAGGGAAACGGTCCTCCTGGTGTCATTCCTTGTCATTACGTTTTACTGCTGAAGGCAAGAAAGGTTTATTTTTCTGTCACTCAGTGGAGACATACCCCGGAAAGGAGGGGGAAGAAAATCAAAGACCCAGGAGAGATAGTAACCTTTGCTTTAAAGATTCAGGCCTGAGGTTTACTCCAACCAGCATTTTGGGGAACGGTGGGTGATTGATTTCAAACATGGTGTGTGGGGTGGGAAGAAGTTGGCTAGGAACCAAAAAGGCTGTCCTCATGACTAAAACCAAACCTGAAGGTATTTCCTTTCTGCCCTTGGAAACAGGAAACCAGTGTGGTTTTTCGGCAGCATTCTTGCAGGAGAGCGTGCGGGAAGGCCCCCAGCTGCACCGGGGCGGGGAGGCCGCTGGGCTGTAGGTTTACAGAGAGACAGATGTTACATACACCCCAGCTCTGTTATGCGTGGTCACCAGTGACCAGAGAAGCTACTCGATGCAATGCATCTGTTTCAGATACAGAAATATAGAGAAGATATTTATTGAGATTTAAGTTATTGTTATTTATTACCGTTCACTAATGAGTTTCTCTTTTTTTCCTTTATTTATTAAAGTTTCTTTTCAAAGGTGCCAAAGTATATGTGCTCGCAAAATGCAAAGGAAGGTGGCAAAGGAAATTTTAATTGGGATCAAGGGTCCATGCTTTTCAAAGTATTAAAAAGATTTTCGCTAGGCAAAAATCACTTACTTTACCTTTTTAAGAAAAGCCCTTGTGTGATTCCACCCCCCCCTCTCCCCACTGGGTCTCAGCATCTTACCTGTTTTTATAGTTTAGAGAAGGAACATGTCAGAAGGAACATTTCTGATGGACTTTCCTTTTCAGGAGCAGTGCGTGGAGACCATGGCATTTGCCCTCATTTCTACACAGTTCCCTGTCCCAGCAGACAGGCTGTGTGCTCCATTTCCTGGGGTGTTTAAGCTCTCACCCTCCGCTCCACATGTATCTATCTGTGATATGCATAACCATATATGTCAAAGGTTAAAGTCCCTTTAATAGGTGGTGCTGGACTCACTGTTGACCTCAATGCAACAGTTCTGTCAGGTAGCCGGGGTTCTGCCCTGATAGTGGAGACTCTTCCCCTATCCTTCCATCCATCCACTGCCTTCTTGAGAAACACATCTAGGCCCAGCACAGCCAAGAAGCGCTGTGGGCCTTCTAGAAGTGGGGTCAGCCTGGTTTCCATACAAGCCACCAGGGGCTGCCCCCATACACCTGACTCCTCCTCAGAAGAAGGTGGCCGGGAAGGGTGGACGTGGAAGACGGGCCCTGGCCCAGCCTCGGCACACCTGCCCCACTGCGTGGATGCTGAAAGCCTTTGACAGGGCAAGGACATAGGGTGAGAAAAACTCTCAGCGACCAGGTCATGGATTTGTCTGGTTACTGCCCCCCTGCTCAATGAACTGGGCCCTATTTTAAGAGCTTGTGACCTATCTCATAAAAGGGATTTTTATCAAAGAGATTATCTATCACTACATCACTGCCTTAGTGGCTATTGGCTCCAAAGTGGTACAGATTTGGCAAATAAATAGCCTACTGACCTCCCTAAAATAATCATGTTAATTTTACAAAGTAATCAAGAAGCAGCAGTTACCAGACATCCCTTTGCCACCCCCACCCCCAAGGACCCAAGCTGCCCATCACTCTGCCCCCTCTGTCCTTTCTGCTCCCCTTGAAGGACTTGGAAATAGAGGAAAAGGGCCTGCCTCTCACCCTCTCTTGGGGCCCAAGCAGGGGAACTTGCTGATGAGTGGCCTGCTCAAAATAGGGACAGGTCGAGGCGACCGGTCGTTCATGAAGTGCAATTTGATGCAGCCCCAGATCATCTGTCCAATTCAGAGAGTCCTGGCAGGTCTGGTGGCTGGCGTCCCCAGGGGTCAGCCCCGGCCCCAGCTCCCTGTGGAGAGTCTCTGCCCACAGGGGCGGTAGGATTCAACGGATGCTGACAGTTCCTTCCCAGCATCACCTACACACCATAAGCAGGTTTTCACTGAAGCAACTTGCTCCGCCAAAGCCACAAAAGGGTAAAGTTTGTGATTTTTCTTTATTGTTGTGATTACCATCTGATCCAGTAAGGAGTGCACTTCTTTGGAAGTTCTGACTTCTCTGATCTGTCTCAGTCGTTTGTGTTATACAACCAAAGTTCTCTACAGACTTTATTTTTGTACAATATTATTTTGTAACTTTTTACAAATAAAAACTCATTTCTATTGCTCTCTCTACTTCTGTGCTATCTCACCGACCCAGGGACCACGGCTGACTCGGGCTAGAAGTCCGTCCCTTTCACCACCACTCACCCACTGGTTGGTTACTGACCTTGTCCATCAACTCTCCACAACCAATCAGTACTCAAGTGGGGAAGAACTTGCAAAGTTGTTCTTTCTTTATTCATTCCACAGACTCTAGGTGTGCGAAATTGTGCCAGGCACTGTCCAAGGCACCAAGGATCCAACAGTGGCCATACCAATCTCTGCTCAACAGAGACTGAACTCTGCTTTCTCCTTGTGGGGTTGATATTTCGTTTGAGGAGAGAAAGACAATATTCAAAAAAGTATGTAGGGGGTTGTGTGTCAATAAATGAGTCACCATTTATAAAGGATACAAATAGGGCATCATAACAGAAAATAACAGGCCTGCTCTAACGAGAGGTCACATTGAGGCAGGACTTAAGAAATAGGAGTGTCCTGGCAAAACCCTGTGGCAGGCAGGCGCTTGGACGGCCCCACTGCTTTGCACAATCCCGGGTGACGCCCGCGGTTCACGTGGGTTCTCCGCAGCAAAGTAGCAGGATCCGGGGAATTGTGCAAATGGTGGCCCAGGCTTAGTTGTTCTGGTGGCAAGAAAAACACACCGAAGAGAGGAAATGCCATGGCCCAGGGCTGGGGGAGGAGAGCATGCTTCCTCCTCGGATGACACACACCCCGTGCGGTGTCACCCGAGGCCTTGTGACTATTAAAAGGTGGCCTTGTACAGCGTTTCAAGCCCAAAACAAAACCGATGCTCTTAAGACTTTTCTAAGTGGCCACCAGCCTAGACTTTTCCAGCGGAGCGCAGTCAGTACAGTGCCGGAAACGCCCTCCCCCTCCCCGCCGGGACAGTGCCTGGTACCCACCCTGGGCGCTTGGCGTCCTGCCGCCAGGGCAACGCTTAGCCCAGGGCGCTTTCTCCATGCTGAATCCTGGTCCAGAGTTCGGAGAGGAATGCAAACACTTGGCTTATCTCCTCTCCTTTTACCATTTCCCCAAAGTGTGTTCCCAGGATGGCAGACCAGGTGAGATAGTCCTTAAAAATGGAGTGCTTCTCTGATCAAATAAGTTGGGGAAATATTGAGTTATATAACATCTTTTTGAAGTTAAAAGGAGAAGTGTAGGGCTTCCCTAGTGGACTCAGTGGTAGAAAATCCACCTGACAATGCAGCAGACACAGAGTTGATCCCTAACCCCAGAAGATGCCGCCGGAAGATGCCGCCGAACAGCTAAGCCATGCACCCCAGCTATTGAGCCTGTGCTCTAGAACCCAGGAGCCACAACTCCTGAGCCCACGAGATCCAACTATTGAAGCCCTCCTGCCCTAGAGCCTGAGCTCCACAACAAGAGAAACCACTGCAATGAGAAGCCCACACACCACAACTAACTACATAGCAGCCCCCGCTTGCCACAACTAGAGAAAAGCCTGTGCAGCAATGAAGACCCAGGAGGGCCAAAAATAAATTTAAAAAGAGAGAGAAATGTAGAACCTATTAGAGCCTTTATCAAACTAATGAACATTGTGACCACCCAGGAGTAGCATGGAGTGTACAGATTTCCCCGGATGGACCATGAAAATGTCTATGGCTTTGTTTCCTTTCTCTTAATATCTGTTGTCCACCCCTTGAAACCACCTTGGGCCCTGTTGCCAGCTCCTGTAAACATGGGGATGAGCCAAGAGGGGAACTGGAGATTTGTAAAAAGGCAGAAACACATGGGGAAACATCTGGGGAGCTCCCCATGTGCACATGTACACACACACACACACACACACACACACACACACACATATACACACACATTGTGGACATTTGGGCATTGTGGGTTTCTTGTTCAGCATGATTAACCAGTGATCAGTTTTGGAAGTTCCATTCAACCAAGAAAGAGAGTGTATGTTGAAAGCTGGGAAATTCTTAGCAGCAATGAGAAAAGCAACTTTCACCATGCTTACCACACATGCTCACCCAACTCAAGTTGTTAGGAACCACCAATGCTTTGGCTGGCCCATAGTCTGGAGTTGGGGGGTGGATGTCCCCTCACAGTGGTCCTCAGAGGAGTGTGGCTCTTGCTGGGCATCTGAGTCCCTACTGCTGAGGATGGTGTGAGAGCACACGGTCAGAACCTTGGACACCAGGCTCGGATGGTCTCGGATGGGGCTTGTGCCTACCATCATCTCAGGCTGGTTTTCTCCTGTGCATCTGATGCCAAAGTAACACTTTAAAAGAACTTTTAAAAGAACCAGTCCACTCACAAAGTAAAGATGGGAAATCAGAATACCATTAACCTAAGTCTCAAAAACAGAAAGCTCCCTCCCCTTCACACACAGGGACCCTCTTGGGCCACGGCTGACTTGCTGCCTGACCTCAGCATCACAGGGAGGAGGGAGTCCACCCCTCACACCACCCACCTTCGCTTCTCAGAGCTTAGCAGCAGGGAGGGGATGAAAGTGTCAGCCACAGGCCCCAAGCGTTTTTCCACCAGGTAAGGAAGTGTCTGAGCCCCAAGTATCTCCTTGAGATGCATCTTTGTTTAAAAAGGTGTTACTGTAATCCCAAGCAATAGTTGACTTGACTCTCATCTCCCCACACAACCTCCTGAATGAAATCAAATCCAGATGCTGCCACGTCATCCCTGAAAATAAATAGAGAGTTGGGAAAACAAGAGGAAAGCATCCACTTACTCATATGTGGTCATTAATACGCTGCCACATCCCGGTCCCATGGCAGGTGTGGAGAAAGATGATGGGAGTGCACTCGGGGTGGAGGATGTGCGGTGACAGGTGCCTGAAAAGTGCCAGAAGGCCTCCAGGAGCAGCCGGTGGGAAGAAAACCTGGAAAAAAAAGTCGGAGACAACTACACAGTAGGGTTCCCAGATAACTTTAATTTCAGATAAACATGCCTAATTTCTTAGTATAACTATGTCTCATGCAACATTTGGGGCATGTGCTATTTGGGACATGACTATTAAAATGATTACTCATTGTTTATCTGAAGTTAACGGAGCATCCTATATTTTAATTTGCTAAATCTAGTAGCAAAGAAGCAACTTTCAAGTTGGGACTTGCATGTGAGCGGGAATCTGTTAGGTGGACAGAGGCAGAGGGCAGGGGTGGGATGAGGGACAGAGTCATTCCAGATGGAAGCAACAGGGCAACCCAAATGGTTGGAAGGGCCCTGTGCATTGAGGAAGTAGCAGGCAGTGTGGTGGGCTGGGAGCTGACTTCCTCATCACAGAGGGCACCTCGGACACTGTGCCTAAAGGCCATGAGATGTTCAGACATCCAAAAATGGCTTAAATTTTAATATTTTTAAAATCAGAAGGAAAACACTGTAACAATAACAAATATGGAATAACAAATTCAGCCTGGATTATATTCATCTGTATATATTAACACAATCATGTGATTTCTCATATTTTTTAATGGAGACGAGATCCCCAAAGGCAAAAGGACCTCTGACCCACAAAAGCTGTGATTCAGCTCTGAGTGCATTGCCAGCAACAACCTGTCCAGGTCCTCTACCCAAAGGTTTTTTCTAGTTTTCCCCATCCTATTCAATCATTAAAGCCAATCCTGAACTATAAAATAAACAAACAAAAAACTTTCTTCTCACCCTTAAAGTTAGATTGTCTTCTCAGGATATTTGCATTTACTTCCTGTTCAAGGAAACAAACCTAAGCATGGCGTTAACCTTCTAAGACTCACTCACTTTTCTTGAGAAAGGACATGAATCAGGACATGAGGCGGTGAGAGATGTAAGAACAGGTCAGACAAAAGAGCGGATGGTGAGGAAGGCAGAGAGAAGACTTTAGGCCCCAGGAGATCGGAGAACCAGCTGAGGTGGGCATGACAAACAAGATGAGGTTTTCAAATATGCGGAAAAGATCCTTTTAACTTGGGGAACTCTTTCAATTGGGACATGTAGGGGATTTTAACACACTTCTTGTACATGGGCCTCATTCATTCAATTAATTCATATCTATCTCCTAGCAGAGGAGGACATAAGGATATAAAGATAAAGCCCTCAAGGGCATCCCAAATTAGAGGGACAGACATAAGAATATTAAAGTACAAAGTGGTGGGACTTCTCTGATGGTCCAGTGCCTAAGACTCTGCACTCCCAAAGCAGGGGGTCTGGGTTCGACCCCTGGTCAGGGAACTAGGTCCCACATGCTACAACTAAGACCCAGCACAGCCAAATAAATAAGTAAACAAATATCTTTTTAAAAATACCAAGTGATGAGGGCAGCAATGAAGAGACACAGTGTGTTAAGGGAGGTTAGAGGAATAATAAATCCAGCTGAGGCTGTGGGGTGGATAAAGGTATCAAGGATGGCATCCTGGAGGTGGATGCCTGACAGATGGTTAAAGGAGAGAGGAAATTTCCCAGACTGGAGTTGAAGAAAAGAGGGTATTTCAGGCAGCAGGGACTTGAGAGCTAAGCCAGGACTAGAGATGGCCGGGTGTGCTGTTGGCTTAAAAAGGTAGAGCTTTGGAGACTGGATGGATCTGGCAGGAGACAGGAGGGTGCAGAGAGGGTGGGTGTGTGAGGGGTGTGGGGTGGGGTCAGGAGCCCTCACTCTGGCGACTCCAGCTCCATATCCATCCCTGGGGAAAGGATCACTTTTGATCTTTTTGATCTTCAAACCTGACCTCTCCCTCTCAGACCCTCTGTCCCCCAGCCCCAGTCCCTCTGCTGTCCCATCCTCTCAAAGCCTGGTCTGCACTGCTTTCCTTCTTCCACAGAAAGCCTCTTGTACCCCAGGGGACTGAAAGGGCTCCCAGATCAGCATTTCTCCAACCGTCTAGTTAACGGTTGCACTAGGGAAGCATTCAGGGAGGAAAGGGTCCCTTGATTTTAAAAACTGGAGAAATGCTGCATATTTTGATTCCATCTCAGGAAGAGACAGTTCATGTTACGTATCAATCAAGGCCTGTTCACTGTTGTGTAACTCAGCACCCCACCATCCTATTTGACCATGGAGCACATGCTGACATCTAATGTAAGTGTGCTGTTGGACACAACTTGGGAAATGGTATTATAGAATCAAAGGAATTAATCTCTAATGGAAGAACTGCAGACACCAGAAGTAAGTTATTTCTGGGCAAGGGGATCGTTCCACCCCATCACTAGTATGCTGCCATGCTTGGCCTGAAAGACCTGAGAAATAACTGCCCCCTTTTTTTCTTTAACATGCATCACTGGTCCAGTAAGCAACCAAACTCAGCTGTGTTCTCATTTCTCTGTGCTTGAGCAGAGGTAATTAACCCTCCTCCCTGTCATCATTCTCCACTGTCTACCTCATTCCTGCCATCATTCACAACGTCTGGACTGGAAGACACACCAAGGGTTCTAATCCATGCTACACACACAGATAAATGGGTTCTCGTGCTGTTCATTTCATGCTGTTGACCACATATAGACAGACCTTCCATTCCTGGCTGTGTGATTAGATCACACAGCTGGGTTCTCTTGTGCTTGACTGAGGCCAGCGACTGGCCAAAGAGTGTGAGCAGAAGTGACACGGGCTTCTTCTGAACAAACATTTAATGGCCCTTGGGAGACTCTTGAGAGTCTCTTTCATTTTCTATAAGGAGGGCAACCAGGAACAGCCAAGAAAGCGACTGTTCTGTCAACTTGGAGTGACTCTGATGAGCATGGCCACTCTGCCAACACACAACAAACATGACCTGATGGATGAGAACAAGTCTTGTGTTATGGGAGCCACCGAAATGTTGAGATTATCTGTTACTGAAGCATGCCTGCACCTATTTTGACAGATACATGCCTCCGTTATGATGAGCACGTTATGGGTCATGAAGCAAAAGAGAGCCATCAGCAGAGGCCGGCAGAGGAGCAGCAGAAAGGCTCAAAGGGAAGGGTAGGAAGTTCAGTTGAGGAGGTAACCAGTTGAGGAGGAAATTCAGTTGTGCTCTAAGTCAGACCACAGAGCCCCTGGGGCCACCAGAGTGATGTGGGATTTTATTCTTACTCAGGCAAAAAGCCATGAGAAGGGTTTAAAAAAGAGGGGTGACAAGATCTGGTTTGTAATGTTAAAGAATGATTGTTCTAGCTGCTTTGCTGAGTTGCAGACTGTGGAACTCTTGGGCTCCAAAGTCACTGCAGATGGTGACTGCAGCCATGAAATTAAAAGACACTTGCTGTTTGGAAGAAAAGCTATGACAAAACTAGATGGCATAATAAAAAGCAGAGACATTATTTTGCCAACAAAGGTCTGTCTAGTCAAAGCTATGGTTTTTCCAGTAGTCATGTATGGATGTGAGAGTTGGACCATAAAGAAAGCTGAGAACTGAAGAATTGATGCTTTTGAACTGTGGTATTGGAGAAGACTCTTGAGAGTTTCTTGGACTGCAAGGAGATCAAACCAGTCAATCCTAAAGGAAATCAGTTTTGAATATTCACTGTAAGGAATAAGCTCCAATACTTTGGCCACCTGATGTGAAGAACTAACTCATTTGAAAAGATCCTGATGCTGGGAAAGATGGAAAGCAGGAGGAGAAGGGGACAACAGAGGATGAGATGGTTGGATGGCATCACTGACTCAATGGACATGAGTTTGAGCGAGCTCAGCTCTGGGAGTTGGTGATGGACAGGGAAGCCTGCCGTGTCGCAGTCCATGGGGTCACAAAGAGTCGGACATGACTGAGCGACTAGACTGAACTGAACGGAGACTGTGGAAGCCAGGAGACCAGCCAGGTGAATGCAGCAATCGAGGCAAGAGATGATGGTGACTTGAGCAAGGGTTAGTGACTGTGGTGCGATGGGACTTGCTCAAGCCTGGGCAAGTGGGGGGGACGGGAGAGCGGGAGGAGAGAGGGTGTGAACAGGATGGCTCCCAGTCTGAGTCCAAAGCAAAGGCATCATTAAGAGGGCTGAGCTGTCCACGGCTTGTGTGGGGTCAGGTTGGAGTCTCGGGCTGGACTTTTTCTGCTCGGAAGGTCACCCAGTAAGAAGAATGATGCTGGTCTCCACTCCAGGGAGGCAGGAGCCAGAGCCGGGGCAGGGCTCCGAGGGCGCCTGCCAGGCCCCGAGGTCTGGAATGCCATTAAATGCGTGCGTGCCAGGCTGGCTGGCTCATGTTCAGGATGAACCTGCCGCTGCTCCCTCTGACAATGTTTGGCATGAAATAAAAAGTATGGCTTTCAAATGATACGACAAGGAAGATTCTTGAGCAAATATGGCCAAAGGTTCTGGGCAGCATGTTCTCAGAGGCTGGGATTCCACCCGCCTCCAGCCTTCTTTTTTCCATCTGGTCCTTCCCAAGCCTGCCCTGAAGTTCAGCCAGCCAGTCTCATTGGCCTCCTCACCTGCCGCCCAGCCCCGCCCTCTCCAATTCTGCGCATTGCTGCCAAATACATCTTAATCACCTAGCTCCTCCACTCAGAATCCTGCTCTGCCTTCCTGCTGCCAGTCAAACCCTCAGACTGCCAATCAAAAGCTTTTCAATTTGTTTTAAACTAATCTTTTCTCTAGGTTGTTGGGGTTTTTTTTTTTTGTCCCCTGAATCTCCCCTTTTAGCCTAACCTTTACCCTTCAGTCACTATGGATGACCCATAGAACCTCAAAATCTCAAAATACACACTGAGATGTTTACACTTTCCACAGTTGGACCTCGCCCAAGCCTTTCCCTCTGCCAGGAATAATAATGTCCCTCATCTCATCAATGCTCCAATTTCCCCCCAGCTGGTATTCATCACTCGCTTCACTGCAGTGCAACAGCCAAGCTCTTCATGGGTGGGTCAGGCTGATCGCATGGGCTCTTTTCATGTGGATATTAGTGCACTGATCTTGTGTTTTGTGCTGGGTTGAGGGCTCCTAAAGTGCAAGGCACACATCTGGCTCTCTTTGAATCCTGCAGAGCCCCAAGCATGTGTCCTCATAGGTAGTAGATACTCAAAAAGTATCTATTTGTCAGGACTTTGAGTTACAAGTAGAAGAAACTCAACTCAAGCTTATACAATGTCTTATACAATGAAAGGGAACGGATTGGCTCATGAAAGTGAAAAGTCCTGGGATGGACCTTGCTTCGGGAAAAGCTAGATCCAAGTGATCAATGGATGTCACAAGGAACAGGTCCCTTTCACGCTTCCCACCTCACTGTCTCTCACTGTGTCAGCCGTATTCTCAAGTCTGTTTTCCCCACACACAGTGGCAAAGATGTCCAGTGGAAGCCTCAGGCTTCCACCCCACTCTCTTAAATACCCAGTAATAATGCCACCAAGGATCTTAGAAGAGATTCTGATTAGCCAACTAGAACCAGATGCCAATTTCTCAGTCATTTACTATAGCCAGTGTGTGTGTGTGCTAAGGTGCTTCAGTTGTGTCCAACTCTTTGCAACCCTGTGGACTGTAGCCTACCAGATTTCTCTGTTCATGGGATTCTCCAGGCAAGAACATTGGAATAGGTTGCCATGCCCCCCTCCAGGGGAATCTTCCTGACCCAGGGATCAAACCCAAGTCTCTTATGTCTCCTGCAGTGGCAGGCAGGTTCTTTACCGCTGAAACCCTACTATGGCGAAAGGGATGACTAATTCTGTCCAGGCCTGGGGCATGCGCCCACCTCCAATGCCAGAAGGTGGGCCAACTCCACTAAACGACATGGACTAAGAACACGGGAGGGGAGATTCTGCAAAGAATAGTTGGATGCTGTGACCTAAAGAAAACGATGAGAGACACTGAGCAGGCACAAGCAGCAGATGTCCATGACAGCAGCATTTTCTGTGATGGCACATTCCAGGAAACAATTTGGGTCTCACTTTTCACATTGATTTAGACAACCATCTGCTCAAAAAGATTAATGGTCCTATCTTGGCTTATTCATTTGGGCAAAACAGCCAGTTCACGTAATAATTCAAATAGAACAGCAGGGAGTAGGGGACACCAGTTAGCGCATAACTGGGAGAAATATGAAGATTGGCAATCGATTTATTTTACAAAAAAATTGAAAGAAATATTAGATGGATTCATGGATGCATGAAGGACTGTTTTATTTATTTGATTGTGCCACCCTGTTATAATGGACCTCTTTAGAAAGACAATTCAAAGAAAGTCTAATTAATAGAAAACCCTACTGGAATGATTTAAACAGAGACTTATCTCACACAACTGAGTGTTTATGAATATACACATAGTGGGTGCCACAGTGATACATTTTGAAGGCAGATCTACCAGTGGATGTTAACATCAGTGGGCATATATTTGAGGAGAAAATGGTATTTGCATAATTTCAAAATATATCTCCCAAGATAGTTATCAATTATAAAGGGGAAAATGGTAACTTTATAGTAGAGAAACTCAGCAGAAGCCACCTTAGCCAGGGGAGGAAGGCTAAGATCATCAGCAATAAGATATATTAATATCAAGTCCCTGATAGAATGATGTACTGAGAAGGGCGCAAAATCACTCGTGTATAATTTTTACCAAAAATGCAAAACCTCAGTCTAGCCTTGAGAAAATATCAAACTCAAACTGAAGGATATTCCACAACATAGCTGACTAGCACTATTCAAAAGCGTCAAGCATGGGAGGGAGGAACAAGGAAAGAGAAGATTTATTCCCAGGTTGGAAGAGACTAAGGAGACATGACTACTAAAACAGGGTGAGACCATGGATTGGATCCTATAATAGGAAAAGAACATTAGTAGGAAAACTGAAGAAATCTCCCTTAGTAAGATCTGTAGTTTCATTAACAGTATCATACCAAGGTTAATTTCCTGGTTTTGCTCACTGTATGTGGTTATGGAAGATGTTAGTGTTAGCAGAAGCTGAGTGAAAGGTGTATGGGAGCTCTCCTCTTATTATTTTGACAACTTTTCTATCTAAAATTATTTCAAAATTTAAAGTGAAAAAAAGGATTATCCAGCTGTTTCTTTGTAAGCGAGTAAAACTATTGACACTTCAGTGCAAAGGTTTCTAGGATTTCATGCCCAAATCACAGGTATAGACAAATGATCTGAGTTTGGATAAGGGAAAGAGCAGTGTGGCCTTGATACTTCTGATGCGTCTAGGAAGGGCTTCAAACAAATCATATAGCTACAAGTAGACCTTGAAAGCATGACCCAAGGGGTAAAAGGACTTCCATAGGTGACCCCCTCCAAAAAGTTAAGACACAGAAGTGTGAATGAACAAGTATGGTATGTTCTGAAGGCTGCCCAACTCATGTCCAGACAAAGGAAGCGACAGTGGGCTCTCACGTGGTGTAGCATCTGGAATGTCAGGCTTGATAGGGAAGTGGGGTGGACATGGGATTGACTGTGGGGCATGGACAATTGGGGAAATAAAGGCAGCATCTCAGGAGAAATAACTTATGGAAGAATAAGTACTGGACAAATTTCTGTGGGCAACAATAAGAATGATGTCTGAAAGTAAAAGCCATATGCCCACACATTAAGAGAGAGTTTTTTTAAGGGCACCAGCTGATTTAGATCAGGATATCCTGGAGTGAATATTTATTTGGAGGAGCAATCAGTGATATGGTGTCAACTAAGAAGCTGTGCTTCTGTCAGTCTATGTCAACAGACCTCCTCCAACTTCAGTGTCCAAACAAAGCACCCGGGGATCTTGTTAAAATGCAGATTCTGATTCAGCAGGTCTGGGATGGTTTAACAAGTTCCCAGGTGATGCCGCTGATGCTGGTCCTCAAACCATGCCTTGAGTAGCAACAACATAGACCATGGCAGATGTTTAGGGTGGACAGACACAGTGAAGACAGCAGTTTAAGAATATTGATCCAGGAATACTTTCAACAAGCCTGGGCCAGTTCTGACTACTTTCCTGGCCTTGGTGGGAAGGTAAATAGCCCCAAGAGTTAATGCTGAAAGCTGAAAATTTTGTATGAAAAGCACTATCAGACAAGTAACACTGGCTTGAAGAGCAGATAGTTATCCTGAGAGGTGGAATTAGAAAACCCAGAAGTGAAGTTACAGTGCATCTGTAATGCTGACTGTTAGAGCCAGTCCACTAAGCACTGTGTTGAAATGCAGTCAGACGGCCCACAGCCTCCCAGGAGCAACAGAGGCCCAGCCAAGTAAAGGCCCAGTGACACCCTCACTGCACCAGGGCCTGTGGCCTGCCTGTCTGCATGGTCAATCTGGCAAACCGAGCCAAATCCCCTTCATACTCTTTCATCTCTTCTCAGATCAAACCTACCATTATCCAAGAAGAGGCCTTCCAAGCTTCCCGCCAAAATGCAACCCCCATGCAAAAATGCAGAAGCTAAAAGGAAAGAAAAAAGATGACTTTTGACCTCTCCTAGAGACTTATTCAGACTCTTTGTGACCCCATGGACTGCAGCATGCCAGGCCTCCCTGTCCATCACCAACTCCCAGAGTTTACTCAAACTCATGTCCATTGAGTCGGTGATGCCTTCCAACCATCTCATCCTCTGTTGCAAAGAGTTGTATATGACTGAGCAACTGAACTGAGGGACTTATTCACTCTACTTCTCAAGTCCTACTTCCTGTCCACACCAGGCAGCAAGTTAGGAATGTCACCTGTAATCATTAATTGGGAAGGCATTTTCATTTTCTAAGGGTATCTGGAAGGCAGTGAAAAGTGAAAGTGTTGGTTGCTCAGTTGTGTCTGATTCTTTGTGACTTCATGGACCATCATAGCCTCCCAGACTCCTCTGTCCATTGAATTCTCCAGGCAAGAATACTTGAGTGAGTAACCAATCTTTCTGACTCAGGGATTGAACTCAGGTCTCCTGCATTACAGGCGGATTCTTTACTGTCTGAACCACGAGGGAAGTCCTCTTCCCTAAATGATGAGATGCTATTCAATCAAATGATCAGGGAGTGAGTGCCTCCTGCCTGAACTGTGTGGCAATCAAGACATCTGCCCTCAAGATGCTCCCCATCTACTGAGAAAGAAGAACAAGTTGAAACAGAGGCAGGTACCAAAGGCTGCAGGAACCCAAGGGAGGTGATGTCCTGTGGACTCGAGGAATTGGAGACCTGGGAGATACACCCTGAGCCAGGGCATCTGCGTCCCCACTCAGAGCCCCACCTTCTGCCGGACAAGACACCATAGCATCCGCCATTTCCACCTGGGCTGTCAATGCTCCCCCTGCTATGAGGGGCAGACATCCGCTACTGAATCCCACAGTCTGATTGTTTCAGCCTCACCTGCCACACTGTCCCATTTATTCCCTGCAGATGGAGTCTTTCCTACAGGTGCCTTACTTCTCCCCAGGCTTCTAAATCATAGCCACAAAATCCTCTCACATCCCTTTGCTCCGAGTCTCCCTATTCATTAACTGCCCTGGTTTTGCAGGCCCTTCCCAGAGCATGGAGCACACACCTTTTACTGGCATCCATAGCACCTTGCCCACCAGCCTCCCTCCTTGCTACCCTCTGACCAGTGTTGACAAAAATCCCTTGTTCCACCCACCCACCATGTTCCCTGGTATTTGTTTGATCTTGTTCTCATGCCACCTGTTGTTTGGGGCATCCCCCCTTTTCCATCCAGATCCTAGTATTTCAGGTCTGTGCTCACAGACATCACTTTAGAACAAACTGTTAGAATGCTGTTTTCCACAAGGCCCAACTCATCCCTTAGTAATCTGACAGATCATGTTTTTAAGATTCAGTCAAGTTGTAGCATGTATCAGAGCTTCCTTTTTCATGACTGAGTAATATTCCTTTGTATTAGATACACAATTTGTTTATCCATTCATCTGTCAATGGACATTTGGGTTGTTTCTAGGGTTTGGATATTACAAATAATTCTGTTATAAATATTTGTGTACAAGTTTCTGTGTATATATGTATTTTCATTTCTCTTGGGTACATACCTAGGCATAAACTGCTTGGTCATGTGATAACTCTATGTTAAACTCTGTGAGAAACCACCAAACTGTTTTCCATGGTGGCTGCCTCATTTTTCTCTTCCTTATTGCCAACATCATTATTGTTATCATAGCAGCTAATATTCAGTGGGTACACAATGGGCCAGGCTATATTTAAAACATTGAAATTGAAAGAAACCAGGACATGTCACCCCAAAATATGCCTCTTTGGCATCTTGAGCTAAAGGCAATTAAGAGGCAACAAACTCAGGACTTCCCTGGCAGTCCAGTAGTTAAGACTTGGTGCTCCTGCTGTGGGGGTCACAGGTTCAATCCCTGATCAGGGAACTAAGATCTCTGCATGCCCACACAGAGCAGTCTTTAAAAAAAAAAAGAAAACTCAGAAAAAGTTCCCCTTTCAGGATGTAAATTCTCCTTTTTCTGAAGACAGATTCTTATTGGACCAGAGATGGCCTGGGAGGCATCTGTAAACAAACCTCTCTCCTTTAGTTTCCTCCTTTTATTTACCTTCCCACACTTTGCCACCCTTGGAAGCCTACAACTGCTTTCCTTTGTCCCATCACGTCTCTCCAGATTTTCTGTTCTTTGTTTAAGATGCTAGATAAGCTGAAATTCTAAGCCACCACTTGAGGAGTTATACTTTTTATACAGGATTCTCCCATATGATGTGTGTTGCACATATCATTAAGCCGTTTTTCTCCTGTTAATCTTTTTATTGAAGAGTCCCAACTGAACACTTAAGATGGATCGAGGCTTAGTTCTTCCTTCCCTGCAGTATCATCAGTGCCTTCATTTTACAGATGAGGAAACTGAGGCCCAGTACCTGCCCGAGGTCGCAGAGGTCAGATGAAGTACGGCCGGATTTGGAATACTGTGAGCTCACGAAAGGCCTGTGTACACACGGATGCTGGGGCGCAGAGAAAGGAGAGTTCTGATATGGCTCTGTTAAGGAAGGGGCCCTAAGCTAAGGACTGAAAGATGAGTGTTCCTGCCCGTAGATGTGGGGGAAGGGCATGCAGGCTCAGGGGAGCAGCAGAGAGAACTGAGGAAGCAAACGCACTAAGCTTGAAAACGCGTACTTCGTGTAGACGGATTATATGGTGCAGGGTGATAGTTACTTTTACCACCATGTCCCTTCACCGTCACAGTACCTGGCACCAAGCAGGTGTAATAAACATGTGCTGAGTGAAGACGTTAGAGAAGTGAATAAAAGAGAAAGCTGGAGAGATGGACAGTGTGCAGGGCCAGGGGAACTTCATATACCTCGGTGAGGAGTTTGGACTTCATCTTGCAGGTGACCCAAAGCCTTGAGGGTCACATCAAAATTACCTTTGCACTGCAGAAAGATTCCTCAGCAACAGCGTGGAGCGTGGCTTGGAGGAGATACTTAGAGAAGCCAGGGAGACCAGTTTGGAGGCAACCACAACAGCCCAGGAGCAAGACGTAGCTGAAGGTCTGAACCAAGATAGTCATAGCTGGGGTGGGAAGGAGAGAAGGAGACCAGTGGGATGAGTAGAAAGAAGAAATAATGTGGTAACAGGTTAGACATGAGGGCAGAGGGAGAAGCTGGGGTTGTGACTATTCCCAGGCTTCTGTTTGGCTGATGGGATCGATAGAGCCACTGGTGGGCATAGTAGGTGCCCTTGCTTGGTGTCCAGTTCTCCACGTTGGATGTGGTGCCCTTAGGCTGCCTGTGGGGCTTGAAGGTGAAGATGGACAGTAGAGCCTGAGGATGAAAAGTTAAGGTTCACCAGCACCCACGTGATCACTGATGGCCTGGAGGTGGGGTGAGAGCCCAAGGATGTGGACAAAAGCAGGAGAACAGGGACCTGGAGCCAGACACAGTGACGACGCTGGGAATCATGTTGACCCACCATCACAGCTGTGTCTTCCCCAATCCACTTGGACACTTCCTACTAGGTTCCTTATGCTCAACAATTTAACTAAGCTAAGCTAGACAGTGTAGTTCAAGACCACCTTCCTTTCCCACCCACACACATAGTAACATCCTCACTTGCTTTCTTTTCCTTAACCATAAAGGATATTTCTAGGCACATGCCTCAATTTCCTTGCCATACTGAATATCTCACTTATGAACTTGGATTCATCATTTTCAACCTTTGAAAAATATATGACTGTATGACTCTGTGAAGGAGAGAAGGCTTTGACTTCTCTTTAGAAAAAGAAGCTGTGCCCTTCAAGATGGGGTTTGGTGGCATGGTGGCCCAGGAGACTTGGCTTGGGGATTTGACGCCCTGGGGCCCTGGTCGGGGGCAGACTCAGATGATCTCTGCCCCCTCATTAGACAAGGAGTCCCACACGGAGAGAATGAGCTCGCTATGCCAGTGCAGGATTCCGGACCTTTGCCACAGTGATTTCGCGCTGGAAATTATTCCAGCTTCTGCTTTCATCTCAGTCTTGGGGACTTGGGGAGGATGCGTCTGCCCTTGGACTTGTCCTTGATCTGTGGACAAGTGATAGCTTGTGGGCTGAAGCGCAGCCCAGGGACATAGTAAATTCCCAGGGCCGTCATTTCTCCAGAAGCAGACCACCCTCTCCAGAAAAGACCTGATCTCTCTTTTTTTTTTTAAACTGGGTCTCTACTTTGATCATCTGCCACCTCTTTCCACAACCCCGCCTCCTCGCTACTGCCATGAAATTTTAATTTAAATGTCAATTATGAAATTCCGTATTTATATTTTGTAGTTTCACCATTAGGGATTGTGATTTAACTTCTAGACTGCGAAGAAAGGTACTCATAAATCGGCAGTGTTCACAGCTTGGTTGAGTCGATTTCCATAAAACGCGGTTTCTGGATGCATTTTGTGAAGTTGCAGCTTAGGAAAACAAAAGCTCACAAATGGCTTAAAAGTGGAACCATTTTCAGATTGGCAGTCAGATGAATTTATAAACATTTTCTCCCATTCCTTTTTTTAACTTCCCCGCTCCAAATGCAGAGATAGGAAACATAACTTGTGTGGAAATGTGTTGATTCTTCTGGGGTGAAGGGGGCAGCTAGGACACTGTCTACCCCCAACAAGTTAGTCCCCCAACTCCACCCCCACTCACCACAAGCAAGGCACTGAAGCAGCAGTCAGGACACATGGGGACTGATGAAATCAGGAGGCAGCCCAAGAGACGGCAGCCAAAAGACAGTCTGCATCAGCTGCAAACCTGCTCCCCTTTCAACCACACCTCAGGGTTCTTGGTGCCCTCCGGAGAACTCCTTACTCCTCTTTGACCCAAAGACTGACCTTTTCTGACATTTTTTTCTCCACTCTGTTGCTGCAGGCTGCCTTGGGTGTTTGGATAAACAGTGCTTAAGCACTGCCTTCTGTTCTCTCTGTATCCTATAAGCACTCTCTCATTTAATCCTGAACAATGCTAGAGAGAGGCCACAAGTACCTATGTTTTACAGCTGGACACCTAAGGCTCAGACAGGCTCCTGGTGAGCTGGTGAGGGTTCCCAGCTGTGAGCAGCAGAGCCAGGGCTTAGCCTTGGCTTCTTAGCACCTACACCCCCCCCACTCCCACCACCTCCTCTGACTTTACCCTGTGTCACCTGACAGAGGGAAGCCTGGGTCACAGACGTCACAGCCCCTAAGTGAGCCAGGAAGAGAAAGAACCAGAACTTTTCTCTGCTCCCATCTGGGGCTCTCTGACTGATGCCTTTCTTACCAGAAATGGAGTTGCCCAAGTATTTATTCAGGGGCTTCCCAGGTGGAGCTAATGGTAAAGAATCCACCTGCCAATGCAGCAGATGCAAGAGACGCGGGTTCAATCCCTGGGTCAGGAAGATCCCCTGGAGGAGGGCATGGCAACCTGCTTCAGTATTCTTGCCTGGAAAATTCTGTTGACAGCGGAGCCTGGCGGGCTACAGTCCATGGGGTCGCAGAGTCAGACACAACTGACAGACTAAGCACACACACAAGTATTTATTTATAAGAGAAACAGAGCAATGTAGTGGAAAAGCATGCACCCTGGAACCTGAAGCTCAGGGACTCAGGCTTTTGCACTTGTAAGTTGGGTTGACCTTGGATGTGGGCATAAGTCACCAGTCACCCTGTTCTTATTTCCTCATCTGTATAATGAGGATGAACGATTGCCCTACCTTCTTCTCAAGGCTGCTATAAAGATCAATACAGCAACAGAAATGAAACTTGGAATATCTTCTACAAACTGTATAAATATGTTCTCTGTGTGTGTGTTAATGCCTGAGAAAAGAATATTTTAGGGTCACTGAATCCATTCCTTAGCTCTGCTCTTGAGCATAACTTTCAATTTCTCTTGGCCTCATTTTCCCCATCTTTAAAATGTGGCCAAGGGGTTCACTGAACCCTAAGTGTCTTTCTAGCTGTAACATTCAGCAGCCTACTGACTCTTTTCTGACTCCTACCGTGCTTTCCACCCAGCCCTCAGTGGCCAGGAAAACCTAGAGATGGGGTTCCTTCACACAGAGCCTTCTATCCTCAATCAAGAGGAGGCTGGAGATTAACTAGCAAAGGTGACCCAAGGATATTCAACTGCAAAAAATGGCAGGATTGAGTGCTGAGAGGAATAACAAGTTTCATCCCTCCACAATGTTTTATGAGTGAACGTTATGTGCCGCTTAGTGTACTAGAAATGAAACTGGGTTTTAGAAACAGTCCGGAGGCGAAGATAAACTTTAAACAAATGCTTTCCAGGTAATTATTTAATTAGAGTTGTGACATATGCTGGGAAGTAGAGCATGCCTGTTTATTAGGAGATTATAATAATGGTGGAGGTGGCGGGGGACATCTCAGGAGGATTTCCTGAGGAAGCAACATTTCAAACTGATTCTCAAAGGAGCATCTGGAGTTGGCAAGGCAGGGAAGTGATGGAGAATGGGTAGAGAATGTGCTAAGCAGAAGGGACAAACAGTGCAGAGGGCTTTTAAAGAGGAGAGTTCCTGATGTATTTGAGTTGATGAAAATAAGCTGATTTGGCTGGAATGCTGATGGGGAGACAAGTGGCATGACCTGAGCTTTGAGATACAGACAAGGACAGATCATGCATTATCTTACAAGCATTACATGCATTATCTTACAAGTCAAGATGAAACAATTGGGACTTTAGCCTAAGAGAATGGCTTAGTTCAAACCACTGTAAGGTTTGAAGCTGGAGGCCATGTTCCAGGCGATTGGCCCACAAGATGATTGTGGAGCAGCCTGTCTATTAGAGGAACATAAGAGTGAGTGGAGTGAAACCAGCCAAGAGGCTAGTGCAATGATCTAAGGCAAGAGTGGACAGTGGCTGGGCCTGGGATGGTGACAGAGAACCATGGAAAGAGTTGAGAGATATTAATACTTCAGAGGTGGAACATTCATAATGTAGTTGTTGATTGGGTATGATGGGGGAAAGGCAGGTAATATATACACCATATGTTATAAGCCATGGAAGTTACTAGTACCATGAACCCTAATAGCAGATGAACAAAGGAAGTCTCTAAGAGGCTTGTCCAGATTAGAGAGCTAAAAAGTGGGGTCCCTGAACTTCAACTCTTAAGTCATAATTATTTCAGGTATGTAAAGGCTCTTCATCCCAAGGGCTATCATTACTTCATGAAAAACTCAGTGAAGGGCTGATTTCATGTGTGCTGAATTCCAATCACACTCTGGTGAAGGCCATATAATGAGAAGGGACTCGAGTGAGCAAGTGACATCATGACCCAAATAGAGACACTATTCAAACGCACGCCGTGGCCTCCTTACACCATCACCTAATTATAGCTCCTGAGGAAGCGTTGGACAATAATACACTGTTCAGAAGCCAATGGATGGTTGTCACTGGGCCAGACGGTCCTTTTCATCTCAACTGATATTCGGAAGATAATGTGTAACCAGCTCAATGAGGTTTTTGTGGTGGGGCTTCTGACTGATCAGGTCATAAATCTTTCAGGTCCAAGAAAAAGGCCTGTCCAGCTTGTGAGCTGAACAGGCTCTTCCCAACTCCGGAACTAGCACAACTGAAGGAATGCCACTTAGAGCCATCTCTCCTTGCATCCCAGAGAAAGGAAACAATAGAGGTCACACAGTTCTCGTAAATACATGTGCATCTGACATGGAGCAAGTCACTCACTACCACAGCCACTTTAATGCACTGGCCCAGCATGGGTTGGCCAAGACAAACATTGATTTCTTTCCAAATGTTCTGGTTTTAATGACTGTGGTTAGGTAACTTCCCCTAAGTCCCATAACTATAAGCGGCAGAGTCTGGAAAGAGTCTCTCCAAGCACAGGGCCAGCCTGCCTTGGGACCAGTCTGAGCCCCGGAGCCTCAGGTGCACAGTGAGGATGGTCCCCACCTTCCGGAGCCCCCGTGAGGGTTCATACCAGCAAGGTGTATCCCCAGGCTCACTGTGAGAATTTAACAAATGAGCTCAGCTAGTTCTGATAGGGTGGAAATAGAGTACACAAGAAATTCAAACTGGAGTCAAAATGAATATAGATTATACAAATAGGACACTGCTTTGTCCAGAATGTCTGAGATGAACAGTGGAGGGTTGTGCATAAATGTGAGCAATTATTCAACATTGAGTGACAACCAATTTCCCAGCTCATAAACCATGCCATGACTAAAATCTCACTGATGCTATCTGCGTCACTCTGCTCCTCCTGGTGTGAGTCATGCTCCTGATTCCCCAGGCACCTCAAGGCCTTCACTACCCTTTGATTCCGTGAAAGCAGTATCATTGTGCCAAATGTACACAATAATGTCAGTACTCTTTCCAACCTAATCTGGATTTTGCCTGCCTTTGGTTAACGAACACATATTCCACTTACTGAATTAATCTGTGCAGATACACCGCCAGATGCTGGCTCTACGAACAAGGGAAGGTCTGGTCATTGACATCGCAGGGTCCATATCCTACAGGGGAGAGAGGTCTGTAAGCCCTACACGATGGAACAGGAGCTATAAAAGCAGGAGACTCCAGCTATAGAGGGAGAAGACACAGAAGCTACTGCCTCTGCTTCAGAGGGAGGGGAATTCAAGAACTGCCTGCCTTCCTCTCCAATCCACCACCTCAGGAAAGCCTGGAAGGGACGACCAAGAAGTTAGCCCATTAGCCAGAGCACTGAGAAGTGGGTTTATCTAGGTGGTTGTGAGGAGGAAGAGCTGTGGAAATGGGCACCAGGCTAACCCCACCACGATTTAGTCCCATGAACTCTGTTTGGGGGAGATGGGGAGATGCAGGGGAGAGGCGAAGCTGCCCTCCGCAGGCTGACACAGGCAGCCAAGGGCCTGGCCTCTCCTGCTCACCTCACCCCTCTCCCAGCGTATCAGTTTCTTACACCCTATCCTTAGTTCCTACCACCCAGAAAGTTTTCTCCAAATGAGCGGACCAGCCATCAGCTCTCCTCCCTTGTGTAACCAAATCTCTTACCCCAAAGATATGCTCAGACTCCCTGGCCTCCACTCAGCCCTCCGGCTTCCAGGGCGGCCAGAGCAGCCAGCCAGCCGGCCCAGTGCCCCACCGGTTTCTAATTAAAACAGAACACGTGCTTCTCTAGACACAGAACAATCTCTTGGAGGAGAAACAACAGGTTCCTCTAAGGTTGGCCTTCCAGTCTCACTTAGATGGCTGTTTGTGAAGGAAAGGAAAACAGGCAGGCTTGAAAGGAACAAATAGATATTTTATTGCTTTCTTTTCAAGTTGTACTGCCATCTGATGCTGACTATCAAGAACTTAAACATGTCTCTGGAATGGCATTCAATACTTGAAAAAAAAATCACATTATTTTAATGTGTTGGAGCCGCAAAACTTAAAAATAAATTTCCTGTTTCCCTTCAGTTATAAAAATTTACCTAATCCTCTCCAGATTGATCAGAGTTAGCGCTGTGCTACGGAAATGTACACATTTCTGAAAATAAAAGAGCTTTTCCAATTAAAAGTTAAAATTGACCCAAACACCAAAAAAGCCATGTGTGGTAGAATACATCCCTGCTCCACAGGCAGGGTTGCATGGTCCAGCCCAGAGGCTGCAGACTGCATCACCTAAAGACAGGGCTGATAATCAAAGTAGTTAACAGCTATCATGGCTCTGGGCAAGGCCTTGTCAGCAAATGGATGTGAGACCTTGTGATGGAGTCAGGGAGATGCAGGTCCTTAATGCCAGATGGAACCTCTTTATAGCCAGCATGTAGGGAAGTGGGCTTGAGTGTGCTCTGGGGGGATGTCTCCTCTGGAGGAAAGGGGACACTGAGGGTGCTCAGAAAAGTATTTACCCAGAGAACAGGAAGCTTTCACCAGTTTAGCAATTGGTTCAGGTGGACCAGTATGTACCCACTAAATATTAAAAATCTGTATTTTGGGCAGCTGCCACAGAAGCTGCCACATCTTCCTGCTCATCCACCTCCTCCTCCTCCTCCTCCTCCTCCTATGGCCTCTGGCACCGTTGCTGTGACTCCCATCCCCTCTTGTCCTCCTTCCTCTCCCAGTTCCTGCTCCTCCTCCCATCCCCAGTGCTGAAAGGCAGAACTCTTGGCAACGGCTCCCCTCCACTCAGGCCATGAAGAGGCTGGAACAGTCCAGTACTCCAGTCCCTCTGAGCTCATTTTGAATCTCAGTTTTTTCTTCAACAAATTTGGTATCTCCACCAGCTTTGGGTCATCTTCAGACATGGGATCAAGCCCCGAGCCTTTGGAGTGGGAGCACTGACTCCAAGACCCTAGACTACCAGAGACCAACCCTAGGGAGTATCAGATAGTGAGAACTCACACAAAAGAAACCACTTGAATACAAGACCCAGCATCACCCAACCACCAGTAACGTACTGTGCAGAACACCTCATCTAAACAACAGACAGAACAAAAACACAAACCAAATCACAGGCAGACAGGATTACCACCTCACTCAGCCTTGCCCATCAGAGAAAAAACAAAACAAACAAACAAAAACTCAACACAAATCTCACCCTACACAAAGCTTACAGAAACCACTGGACCAACCTTAGGAGGGCAGAAACCAAAAGGAAGAAAGAATTCAACCTCGAAGCTTGGGAAAAGGAGACCTCAAACACAATAAGTTAAAAAAAAAATAATGAAAAGGCAGAGAAATGCTACACAAATGAGGAAACAAATTAGAAACACAGAAGTCCAAACAAATCAAGAGGAAATAGGCAAACTACCTGAAAAAGAATTCAGAATATTGATAGTAAAGATGATCAAAAACCTTGAAAACAAAATGGAGAAAATGCAAGAATCAATTGACAAAGACCTTGAAGAATTAAAGAATAAACAGAGACAAACAACACAATTACTGAAATTAAAAATACTCTAGAAGGAATCAATAGTAGAATATCTGAAGCAGAAGAATGAATCAGTGAGCTGGAAAATAAAATGGTAGAAATAACTTCTGAAGAACAGAATAAAGTAAAAAGAATGAAAAGAACTGAGGATAGTCTCAGAGACCTCTGGGACAATATCAAATGCACCAACATTCAAATTATAGGAGTCCCAGAAGAAGAGAAAAAGAAATGGTATGAGAAAATTTTTGAAGAGATTATGGTTGAAAATTTCCTCAACATGGAAAAGGAAATAGTCAATCAAGTCCAAGAGGTACAAAGAGTCCCATACAGGATAAACCCAAGGAGAAACATGCCAAGACACATACTAATCAAACTAACAAAAACTAAACACAAAGAAAGAATATTAAAAGCAGCAAGGGAGAAGCAACAAGTAACATACAAGGGAAAGCCCATACACTTAACAGCTGATCTTTCAGCAGAAACTCTGCAGACCAAAAGGGAATGGCAGGATATATTTAAAATACTGAAAAGGAAAAATCTACATCCAAGATTATAGTACCTGGCAAGGATCTCATTCAAAATTGATGGAGAAATAAAAAGATTTTCAGATAAGCAAAAGTTAAGAGAATTCAGTACCACCAAACCAGCTTTACAACAAATGTTAAATGGACTTATATAGTCAAGAAATACTAGAGAAGAAAAAAGATCTACAAAATCAATAATTAAGAAAATGGCAATAGGAATATATATAACAATAATTACTTCAAATGTAAATGGATTAAATGCTCCAACCAAAAGACACAGACTGACTGAATGAATACAAAAAAGACCCAAATATATGTTTGTCTACAAGAAACCCACTTCAGACCTAAAGATACATATAGACTGAAAATGAGAGGATGGAAAATATATTCCCTGCAAATGGGAAGCAAAAGAAAGCTGGAGTAGCAACCCTCATATCAGACAAAATAGACCTTAAAACAAATAAGATTACAAGAGATAAAGAATGACACTACATAATGATCAAGGGATCAATCCAAGAGGAAAACATAACAATTATAAATATCTACGCATTCAACATAGGAGCACCTCAATATGTAAGACAAACATTAACAGACATAAAAGGAGAAATCGACAGTAACACAATAATAGTAGGAGACTTTAACACCCCACACACACCAATGGACAGATCATCAAAACAGAAAGTTAATAAGGAAACACAAGTCTTAAATGATACATTAGATGAGATGGATCTCATTGATATCTTCAGGACGTTCCATCTAAATGCAGAAGAATACACCTCCTCAAGTGCACATGGAACATTCTCCAGGATAGAGCACATCTTGGGTCACAAATCAAACCTCAGTAAGTTTAAGGAAATTGAAATCCTATCAAGCATCTTCTCTGACCACAGCACTATGAGATCAATTACAAGAAAAAATTACAAGAAAAAAACTGTAAAAAACATAAACACATGGAGATTAGACAACATGTTTCTAAATAACCAACAGGTTACTGAAGAAATCAAAAGGAAATAAAAAAACTTCTAGAAACATATGACAATGAAAATACAACTCGAAACCTATGGGATGTAGCAAAAGCAGTTCTGAGAGTGAAGCTTATAGCAATACAATCCTGATGAACGAACACTTCCAAACTCATTCTACAAGGCCACCATCACCCTGATACCAAAACCAGACAAAGACAACACAAAAAAAGACAACTACAGACCAATATCACTGATGAACATAGATGCAAAAATCCTCAACCAAACTTTAGCAAACAGAATTCAGCAACACATCAAAAAGCTCATACACCATAATCAAGTTGGGTTCATTCCAGGGATGCAAGGATTCTTCAATATATGCAAATCAATCAATGTGATACATCATATTAACAAATTGAAAGATAAAAATCACATGATAATCTCAATAGATGCAGAAAAAGCCTTTGACAAAATTCAGCACCCATTAATGATTAAAAGTCTTCAAAAAATGGGCATAGAAGGAACCTACCTCAACATAGTAGAGGCCAAATATGATAAGCCTATAGCAAACATTATTCTCAATGGTGAAAAACTGAAAGAATTCCCCCCAAGATTAGGAACAAGACAAAGGTGTCCACTTTCACCACTATTATTCAACATAATTTTGGAAGTCCTAGCTACAGCAATCAGAGAAGAAAAAGAAATAAAAGGAATCCAGATTTGAAAAGAAAAAGTAAAGCTCTCACTGTTTGCAGATGACATGATACTGTACATAGAAAACCCTAAAGATGGTATCAGAAAATTACTAGAGTTAATCTGTGAATTTAGCAAAGTTGCAGGATACAAAATCAATACACAGAAATCACTTGCATTTCTATATACTAACAATGAAAAATCAGAAAGAGAAATTAAGGAATCAAGCCCATTCACCATGCAACAAAAAGAATTAAATATTTAAGAATAAACTTACCTAAGGAGACAAAAGAACTGTACACAGAAAATTATAAGACATTAATGAAAGAAATCAAAGGCAACATAATCAGATGGAGAGGTACTCCATGTTCCTGGGTATGAATAATGAATATTATGAAAATGATGATACTACCAAATGCAATCTACAGATTCAACGTGATCCCTATCAAATTACCAATGGCATTTTTCACAGAACTAGAACAAAATGTTTCACAGTTCTTATGGAAACACAAAAGACCCTGAATAGTGAAAGCAGTTTTGAGAAAGAAGAATGGAGGTGGAGGAATCAACCTTCCTGACTTCAGATTATACTAGAAAGCTGCAGTCATCAAGACAGCATGATACTATCACAAAAACAGAAACATAGAACAATGGAACAAGATAGAAAACCCAGATATAAACCCAGGCACCTATGGATACCTTATTTTTGACAAAGGAGGCAAGAATATACAATGGGGCAAAGAGAGCCTCTTCAATAAATGGCGCTGGGAAAACTGGACAGCTACATGTAAAAGAATGAAATTAGAACACTTCCTAACATCATACTGAAAGATAAACTCAAAATGGATTAAAGACCTAAATGTAAGATCAGAAACTATAAAACTCTTAGAGGAAAACATAGGCAGAACACTTGATGACATAAATCAAAGTAAGATCCTCTTTGACCCACCTCCTAGAGTAATGGAAACAAAAACAAAAGTAAAAAAATGGGGCTGGATTAAACTTAAAAGCTTTTGCACAGCAAAAGAAACTATAAGCAAGGTGAAAAGACAACCCTCAGAATGGGAGAAAATAATAGTAAATGAAACAACTGACAAAGGATTAATTTCCAAAATATACAAGCAGCTCATACAACTCAATACCAGAAAAACAAACAACCCAATCAAAAAGTGGGGAAAAAACCTAAACAGACATTTCTCCAAAGAAGACATACAGATGGCTAACACATGAAAAGATGCTCATCATCACTCATTATTACAGAAATGCAAATCAAAACTACAAGGAGATATCATCTCACACCTGTCAGAATGGCCATCATCAAAAAATCTACAAACAATAAAGGCTGGAGAGGGTGTGGAGAAAAGAGAATGCTCTTGCACTGCTGGTGGGAATGTAAATTGATACAGCCACTATGGAAGACAGTATGGAGATTCCTTAAAAAACTAGGAATAAAACCACCATATGACCCAGCAATCCACTCCTAGGCATATACCTTGAGGAAATCAAAATTGAAAAACACACATGCATCCCATTGCTCATTCACTGCAGCACTATTTACGATAGCTAGAACAGGGAAGCAAGCTATATGTCCATCGACAGATGAATGGATAAAGAAGTTGTGGTAGATATACACAATGGAATATTCAGTTCAGTTCAGTCACTCAGTCATGTCCAACTCTTTGCAACCCCATGGACTGCAGAACACCAGGCTTCCCTGTTCATCACCAACTCCTACAGATTGCTCAAACTCATGTCCATTGAGTCAGTGATGCCTTCCAACCATCTCATCCTCTGTTGTCCCCTTCTCCTCCTGCCTTCAGTATTTCCCAGCAAAGGGGTCTTTTCAAATAACTCAGTTCTTTGCATCAGGTGGCCAAAGTATTGGAGTTTCAGCTTTAGCATCAGTCCTTCCAATGAATATTCAGGACTAATTTCCTTCAGGATTGACTGGTTGCATTGTCTTGCAGACCAAGGGACTCTGGAGAGTTCTCCAACACCACAGTTTAAAAGCATCAACTGTTTGGCGCTCAGCTTTCTTTATAGTCCAACTCTCACATCCATACCTGACTACTGGAAAAACCAGAGCTTTGACTAGACGGACTTTTGTTGGCAAAGTAACGTCTCTGCTTTTTAATATGCTGTCTAGGTTGACCACAACTTTTCTTACAAGGAGCAAGCATCTTTTCATTTCATGGCTGCAGTCAGTCACCATCTGCAGTAATTTTGGAACCGCCGAAAATAAAGTCTCTTAACTGTTTCCATTGTTTCCCCATCTATTTGCCGTGAAGTGATGGGACCAGATGCCATGATCTTGGTTTTCTCAATGAACTATTACTCAGCCATAAAAAGGAATGCATTTGAGTCAGTTGTAATGAAGTGGATGAACATAGAACCCATTATACAGAGTGAAGTAGGTCAGAAAGAGAAAAATAAAATATCATATTCTAATGTATATATACGGAATCTAGAAAAATGGTACCAAAGAATTTACTTACAGGGCAGCAATGGAGAGACATAGGGAGACGTATGGACATGGGGAGAAGGGAGGAAAGGGTGAGATGTATGGAAAGAGTAACATGGAAACTTACATTACCATATGCAAAATAGCTAGCCAACAGGAATTTGCTGTATGGCTCAGGAAACTCAAACAGGGGCTCTGTATCAACCTAGAGGAGTGGGATGGGGAGGGAGATGGGAGGGAGGTTCAAAAGGGAGGGGATATATGTGTACCTATGGTTGATTCATGTTGAGGTTTGACTGAAAACAACAAAATTTTGTAAAGCAATTATCCTCCAATAAAAAAAATAAATTAATTTTTAAAAAGAAAATTAAAATTAAAAAAATGAAAAGTTATATGTATTTTGTTTTGGCAAGTAATGCACATTAAAAAATAATGCTATGTTCTTGTGAGTAATAAAATCCTGCATACTGAGAGTGTAGCTCAGTGTCCCTCACACACACACACACACAAATAATAGTGCCATGTAAAAAAAAAAAAAAAAAATAGTGCCATGTAAACCAAACCAAAGAGGTTGGTAAGCAATGGTCTTACAACTCCTGGTGGACAGCAATCATGGGGGTCGGGGCCACCTGGATCCATGGTATCCACTCAGCATGAACCCACCAAATTGTTCCAAAAGCCAGTATCTCTCACCATCTCCAAAGCCCCTGTCCTGATTCAGGCCACTCCATGTTTTTCCTGGTCATTTTAAACTTCTTTTCGGTAACTCTCTGGGTTAAGGTAGTAGTGACAACACCTATACCCAATAGTCATTGCTAATAGCCACATAACACTCCATTGTTTGAATATGGAAAGGCAGGAGGGCCTACCAGGAAGGCCACCAAGGTAGTGATTGGATCAACTTCCACTTCCAGGTCTAGTTCTATGAGAACTTGGGCAGACGAGAGATCCTGTGACCACACCCCACACACCCCGTCTCCTCGGTGAGGCCAGTCAACCATGCAGATTCGCCAGCAGTCAGCTGGAAAAGCAGGACCCCAACCTTAAGTTCTGCTCTTAAGGTGATGGAACGCTGGACACCACCGTGACATCCAGAAGACATCTCTGTGACTCAACATTTTCATGAGTGGAATAGTTCACTGTGAAATTTTAGTGAGTTTATTGTGAAAATCAAAAGATAAAGTGAAAGCTATTACTACATTCTATCTAGGTTTAAGGTAAAAGCATTTTATCAATATTATTGTTATACAGTATGTTTTTTATCAACATTATTGTCATACAGTACCTTTCCTCTTAAGAATTCCAAGTAAGGGGTGCTTCTGTATGATATCACTTATATGTGGAATCTAAAAAACAAAACAATATAGTGAATACAACAAAAAAGAAACAGATTCACAAATAAAGAGAACAAACCAGTGGTTCCCAGTGGGGAGAGGGAAGGGGGGCGGGATGGGGTAGGGAATTAAGAGACACAAACTTTTATGTATAAAGTAAACAAGCTACCAGGATATATTATACAACACAGGAAATACACTCAGTGTTTTGTAGTGACTATAAATGGAATATCAGTGTCAGTTCAGTCGCTCAGTTGTGTCTGACTCTTTGTGACCCCATGGACTGCAGCATGCCAGGCCTCCCTGTCCATCACCATCTCCCAGAGTTTACTCAAACTCATGTCCATTAAGTCGGTGATGCCATCCAACCACCTCATCCTCTGTCATCCCCTTCTCTCGCCTTCAATCTTTCCCAGCATCAGGGTCTTTTCAAATGAGTCAGTTCTTCACATCAAGTGGCCAAAGTATTGGAGTTTCAGCTTCAACATCAGTCCTTCCAATAAACATTCAGGACTGATTTCCTTCAGGATGGGCTGGTTGGATCTCCTTGCAGTCCAAGGGACTCTGAAGAGTCTTCTCCAACACCACAGTTCAAAAGCATCAATTCTTTGGTGCTCAGCTTTAAAAATTGTGAATCACTATGTTGCAACTTACAACTTACACCTGTAACTTACATAATATTGGACATCAACTATACCTCAATTTTAAATAATGAAAAAAGCATGAGCTGCTTCATTTTGTAGGCAGAAAAATAGAAGATCAAGAGGTTGCAATGGGGCCAAGACCAAAACACTCTTGGGGGCTTCTCAGATGAGGCACATTCTGTCATCTCAGCCATGTTGCGGCCATGTTGCCTCACCTGAGGCATCAAGTCTCCCAGATTTACTCAAATTCAGAATCAGAGGAAACGTAAGCGCTTCACAGAACAGAGTCACTCAGGACACTGGGTACAAATGCAGACTCCTGGGCCCAGTCCGGGGAACATATTGAATCTGAGTGACTGGGGGTTGGGCCCAGGATTTGGTATTTAGAATAACTGTCCCCACCTGACCCCGATGCAGTCTAATACTTTAGAATCAGTTTCTGTAGGATACTGGATCACCCTTTTATGGCGAGACCACACACGAGAAGGCTGAATCCATAGCATGTCGCAACCCAGAGAACCTCCCTCCGGGCAACATTCTTTCAGCAGCTTGTAAGACACCACAAGCTGTCCAAGTGGACAGCATGGAGAAGGATAGCCCTGATGGCATTTGGATTTTAAAACCGGGAAGAGTCCAAACCCCATTTCCCAAAGAATGGTTACTTCAACAAAGGGCTGAGCAAGAAGTTAGCAATGCAGCAACGGCCACAATTATGTTCCAGCCAGAGAGATGCTGCCCAAGCATATGACATACACCCCAATCATGGGTTTGACTTTTGCGGGATCTCTGATCTGGCATTTTGTAAGACCAGATCACTTTCCCTGTATCTGAGGGGTAACAGGATACTTAAAAACAAAGCCCATAAAATGCTTCCCTAGGGGGATAGAGACTCTTGATCCCCGGGTCAGCTTAGCCACACCTGCTAGTTTAAGTCTAGTTTAAGTCCCTGTCCCTTGGTTTCTTTAGGAGTGAAACAGAAACTCTCTCGAGGGCTTCCTCTAAGGGACACAGCCAGGAGAAAGAGGCAGAGTTTGCAGAAAGCTGAGTGGAGCACAGGAGAAATCTGAGCCCACCCTCAGATGCCCACATGTGAACAGGCTCTGGGATTTAGGTGCCTCACTTGTCTGCATGCAGGAGACAAAGGAGATATGGGTTCGATCTCTGGGTCAGGAAGATCCCCTGGGGGAGGGCATGGCAACCCACCCCAGTATTCTTGCCTGAAGAATCCCATGGACAGAGGAGCCTGGTGGGCTGCAGTCCATGGGGTCACACAGGTTGGATATGCCTGAAGCCACTGAGCACACACATTTAACTTGTCTGAATAGCAAATGGATTCACCTGCTGTGGCTCACACTCCGAGCAGCACATCCAGAGAAAAGACCGGAGGGAAGCCAGATGCCCTTTCTAGTCCTGCATAAGCCCTTCCTGCTCCCCTCCTGCAGCAGATGTGACTCCGCATCCCTGCTCCCCACACGGCCCCTCTAGCCCACAGTGGTTCATGCAGCGCAGCTGGAAGCACCGGAGCCTCTGCACGCTGTCCCCAACCAGCGCGCCCCTTCCTCCCACCTTTGCCATTTCCCACTCAGGTGGTCCTGGGTTGTCTCTTCATTTCTTCTTTACTCCCTTTCAAAGCAGCCTGAAATTCTTGGTGCCTTAAATAAAGAGAGAGAAAAAGAGATCAGGAAGATTCAAGAGACCTACACTCAAAGCCCTCGGAATCTAAACTCTAGTGAAGCCTCTAAGTATTTGGAGTCTCTGATGTCTATTTCTTAAAGGACAATCTGAAATTTAAGTAGCGATCTCAGATTAATGAAAATACTGCATTATGACTAATTATGGCTGAGAAGGTTAGCAAGGTAAAATGGGGAGACTGATTCCAATTTCTCTGGGTTGCAAACCAAGGCAAACCAAGCTGAGAAGATTGGTCTAGAATTGATGCAGATTTAATTTCAGTTAGGTTACATTTATGTTATGATAGAGTGATTTATGGGCTTCCCAGGTGGAACTAGTGGTAAGGAACCTGCCTGCCAATGCAGGAAATGTAAGAGATGCAGGTTCGATCTCTGTGTCAGAAAGATCCCCTGGAGAAGGAAATGGCAACCCACTCCAGTATTCTTGCCTGGAGAATCCCATGGACAGAGAAGCTTGTCAGGCTATGGTCCATAGGTTTGCAAAGAGCTAGGACACGACTTAAATGACTTAGCATGCATGCATACAGAGTGATTTACGCATACTTACTGCTATTTCTGGCCATACTGGCACAACCATAGAAACAGTCACGTAGTGAGCATTGTCTGGGCCATTGGTTAATTCTTGTTCTTACACTGATTGTCTAGTTGAATCCTGAAAACAATTCCATGAGCTGAGTATTAATTTCTCAGATTTATGGTTAGGGGCACTGAGGTTCAAAGAAGTGAAATAACTTGCCCAAGGTCACAATACATGGCCGAGCGGGGACTCTAGGCTTGGTCCATCCCATTCTAACGAGTGATCTCTGGGAAGAGAGGAGCCGAAGGAACACCGAGCTGCTATCAAAGATCTTTGTTATGGTCCCAGCTCCACCACTAACTAACAGTGTGTCTTGACACAACTAGCTGATTTTCAGATCTCCCCCTTCCTCATCTGTAAGATACAGGGCTCATGGTAGATCACCTCTGATATCCTTTCTAAGTCTGCCAGCTTCTAATTACAGCTTTGCTCTATCACATTAACAGCCTTCTATCACTTTCTCTGAATTTTAGGATACATAGTCGATCAAGACTATAACTTACTGGATGCTCAGTCCTTGATCTCCACCTCTCAGTGACAACATTGTTCTTATGGGCAAAACACAATCGTCTGCTTTGCCGCAGCCCAGGCCACAATGTACTTCCCAAGGCACATTGAGGCAAAAGTGAGGGACTGCTTGTCAGAATCTCCAGAGACAAAAGCAATAACAATTGCTTGTTGTGCTATTCTGTCTTCTCGTTATTTACAATCCTTTGATCCTTAATAAAGGGGAAAACCTGAAAGCTGACTACACATAAATTATACGACTAATGTTGATTTTTGTTGACTGTTGGTAATGACAAAGATCTTAGAAGATGCAAGCAAACCCAGGCGCGGATAGGTTAGGACCATACATCTGGCCCCAAGTAAATTCATGAATATTATCTCGAGACTGCACATTGTCTGGTGAAAGAAAGAGTCATCATGCATGACACTTTGAGGTTTCAGCCAGCCTTGGAGCTGGATGAAATGAAGAACATGACTATGGGGACAGATCAACAGAAGAAAGCTTTGGGTGAAGGTCTAGTTTCCAACTTCAGGGAGGGCCATAATTGTTGGTGGCCACTGAGAAGGTGGGACTGGACTTCAAAACTAGGGCTCCACATTTTTGAGGTGAAGAGACAGATTTGCCACCTGTTCTTCAGGACTGTCATGTTTCAGATTAAATATACATAGGCCACGATATAGGATTTCCAAGAAATATCCTGAACCAGAATTTCTGAAGAGTCTGCCTGCTCCTGCTAGAATGCCGCTGCAAAGAGATGAAGTAGTAAGAACACATGTGTAGCATCTCATTGTTTGCAACATGCTGGCACTTTGGTTCTCATACCATCCCCCGAGAGTCACTGAGGCTCCAAAGAGCCTGTGAAACTGGCTCAGTCTGGGATCTGAACCCAGGTCTCCTGACTTCAGAGCTTTTCTCTATGCTATGTATCTCTGAAAGACATTTTTCCCAATGGAAAAATACTTTATTATTTTTAAAAACAAAATAAGGAGAAGAAAAAAGTCTATGTACTTTGGAGGCAAAATTGCTGCTGGCCATTTGTCATGGTTAACTTGCTATTTTTCATAAACAAGAGGCAGTTGGGCCCAAGGAAAAGACCACATGACACCCAACAAAATGAGCACGGTATTTTTTAGTGCTTTGGAGAATGAAGGACAAATAAGAAATAAAGCACTATCAAAATAGCCTATGAGAAATGCAAAAGATAACTTTCCCATTTTTCTTAATTTGGATGGTATTTGGATGCTGTCACCACCAGCACCATGAAGGTCATTGATTGAGTTGAAGATGGTCAACAGTGAGGCCAACAGGAAGTATACCAAGGTCCCTGTTGACTCCGTGAGAAGCTGAATCAAACAGGACTAGAGCCTCCTAAGACAACCTTAGCCAAATCTTGGGAAACTTTGTCAACTTTCACATTAGATGACAACTTCTCAAACATACAGAATCAAATTCTCCTTGATTATGGGGGAATTATAATAATAGATTATAATAGATTTGGGTTTGTTTCCTAAAAATGTGCCCTTCATATATACACAGGTTTCCCTGATAGCTCAGTTGGTAAAGAATCTGCCTGCAACGCAGGAGACCCTGGTTCAATTCCTGGGTTGAGAAAATCCGCTGGAGAAAGGATAGGCTACCCACTCCAATATTCTTTGGCTTCCCTTGTGGCTCAGCTGGTAAAGAATCCACCTGCAATTCACGAGACCTAGGTTTGATCCCTGGGTTTGGAAGATCTCCAGGAGAAGGGAAAGGCTACCCACTTCAGTATTCTGGCCTGGAGAATTCCATGGACTATATAGTTCCTGGGGTTGCAAAGAGTCGGGACACGACTGACTGGGGTTCCCTCGTGGTTGAAATAGTAAAGAATCTGCCTGCAATGCCAGAGACCTGGGTTCAATCCCTGGGTTGGGAAGATTCCCTGGAGAAGGAAATGGCAACCCACTCCAGTATTCTTGCCTGCGGAGTCCCATGGGCTGAGGAGCCTGGCGGGCTACCGTCCATGGGTTGCAATGAGTTGGACATGATGGAGAGACTCACACTTGCATGTATTCTCAGTGAGATATTACTGACACATAAACACAAGAGCCAACAACTATATTAGCATTTTGTGGTTCACAAAGCCCCTTCCCCCCATTTGAACTATAAAGCACCCTCTGGATACAGACTGGGTGATTAACATCAACCCCATTCCACTGATGAAGAACTGAGGCTCACAGTTTATTTGATTTTCCTAAACTCACAAAATTACTACACTGCAAAGCAGAAACATAAACCCCAAACTTCTGACTTCATATTTCATGCGACTTCCAAGATATCAGCCAGAGCACTCATTAAGACTGCTTGATTAATGCAGCAAATTTTCTTCCATCACATGTTTATCTTCTGCCATGAATGATCAGCCCCAGAGATCTGAGGAGCAGCACCAGACATCTGGTCATATCAGCTCCGTCAGGCAGATCTGCGGAGAGTCATCAGTCACCCACGCTTCAAAGTACCTTGTAAACAGCAAAACCATCATCTGTTATTCAGCCACTGGTGTCTCCAAATACAAAAGGTTGTGAGGCAGACTTAAACTCACAGGCCTAGAATCTCATGGATACCTTGGATTAGGAAGCTACAATGCTGGACACTTGTCCTGTCTGTTCCAAGGAGCCAAGTGCGGAAGCCACAGCAACTCCAGTGGCCTAAAACAACAACCATAGTAAGTTGCATCCATGCTGACTGTTGGAGTCTTGCAGGGGCCAGGGGTGTGGTGGGAAGGTAGGAAAACAGAATTCTAAACTTTGATGTTGGTGGACCTTGAAAGTCTGTAAGTTTTTTTTCTCTCTTTCTAGGCCCTTAATGAATTGGGAAATGCAGTCTTGAAAAGTCCCACCTTAAATCAAGTGTACCTTCATGTCTCTTTGTTAGGTATATTCATTTCCTGGGGCTGCCTTAGCAAATTAACACAAACCAGATGGCTTAAAACAACAGAGATTTAGTCTCTCACAGTTCTGGAGGCCAGAAGTCTGAAGTCCAGGTGCCCGCAGGGTCATGATCCATCTGAAGGATCTGGGGCCGGATCCTTCCTTGCCTCTTCTTAGTCTGATGGTTGCCAGGATCCTTGAAGTTCCTTGACTTGTCTACATCGCTCCATCTTCACATGGTCTTTTCCCTTTATGTGTGTCTCTCTGGGTCTTCCCATGACCTTCTAATAAGAATACCAGCCATTGGATTTAGGACCCACCCTAACTCACTGTGACTTCATCTTAATCTAACTAATTGCATCTACAAAGACCCTACCTATTTCCAAATAAGGTCACATTCTGAGGTTCTAGGTATGCATGAATTGGCAGCAGGGGGTGGGGGACACCATTCAACCCAGTAATTAGGATTATTTCTCAGAATTACCTTTGGCTTCTCCAACTGGGCATCCACTGATAAGATAATTTACTAAAATCACTCATAGAAAAAAATGAATCATTCTTTTGACACCCTAAAATTCCATTTTGGTAACCAATTATAAGAAAAGAATCCTATGTATATAAAGAAACTCTAGGCATAGATATGAAGACAAAGCACCGTTGCTTATAATACCAACTTTGAAAACAAGAGAAGACACATCTATATAATGGATGACTAAGTAGCCCTTAGGGCTTTCCTGGTGGCTTGGGGGTCAAGTGCCAAGCAGAAGACGCAGGTTTGATCCCTGGGGCAGGAAGATCCCTGAAGATGGAAATGACAACCCACTCCAGCATTCTTGCCTGGGAAATCACATGGACAGAGGAGCCTGGCAGTCCTACAGTCCTTGGGGTCACAAAGAATCAGACATAACTTAGTGACTAAACAAAAACAAAGTTGCCTCTAAAATTATACATAAGGTTTGAAATAGTGTGGAAAATTTACATTTATTTTAAAAGTGACAATATATCATATTTTAATTAATATTATTAAAAAATGCTTAAAAGAGAAAATAAATCTCAAAATTTTAGATAAAAGAAAAAAATTAGTTATTCATCAAAATGTTAGCAGTATTTGTATTTGAATGGTTGAATAATTTCTTTTTCTTCTTCAGGTTGTTCGAATCATATATTTTAGCAAAACAAGCCCACAACTTATTGCTTAAAATGATAAAAATCATTCATTATCCTCATTTGTCTGCGTTTTAGGCAGGGCTCAGTAGAGATTGGGCTTTCCTGATGGCTCAGTTGGTAAAGAATCCACCTGTAATACAGGAGACCCTGGTTCGATTCCTGGGTCAGAAAGATCTGCTGGAGAAGGGATAGGCTACCCACTCCAGTATTCTTGGGCTTCCCTTATGGCTCAGTTGGGAAAGACTCTGCCTGCAATGAGGAAGACCTGGGTTCGATCCCTGGGTTGGGAAGATTGGCTGGAGAAGGAAAAGGCTACCCACTCCAGTATTCTGGCCTGGAGAATTCCATGGACTATATAGTCCATGGGGTCACAAAAAGTCAAACATGACTGAGCAACTTTCACAGCAGAGGTTGGCTCATCTCTGCAACAATGGCAGATGTGATTTGACTGGGACTGAGAGATCTACTTTTTAAGATAGCACGTAGCATGATGGTGCTGGCTGTCAGCCGGGTGCCCAGTTTGGATTCTCTGCCAGAGGGCTCAGTTCTCCATGTGGGCTTCTCCATGGGATTACTTGGGCATCCTAACAGCATGGCAGCCAGCTTTCAAGAACAGATGTTCCAAGAAAAAAGGAGAAATAGCAAGTTTCTTAATGCCTGGCGGTGGTAACTAGCACAGCACCACTTCTGCCATGTTCTCCTGGCCGTGCCATTACAGGGCCTGCTCAGATTTAAGGGGAAGGGATCTTCTTGATGGGAGGAATGTTGAAGAACTTGTGGCCATCTTTTATCACCATTACAAGTCAATTTTGACCCTTAGTATAAACTCTCTGATAATTCATAAAACTACTTAGAACAGCAAACTTCTCTTCTCCTTGCCCTCAGAGTTCCTTTTCTACCTACAAACTTCTAGACACACACACACACACACACAGTCTCATCTATCTTTAGGCACTTTGCTCCTGACTTGGTCTTCTCTCAGATCTTTGGTGAGGATATTAAGTAAAAAATTGTCTACTTGTCCTAGTGCCTTGTGGTATGTCCCATTCCAGATAGATATTTTCAAAGGTGTCTGTTAACAACCCTCTCTTTTCTGATCGCCTCCCACACAAGAAGACTGATAAATAGATGAGGCATATCACCTCTGAAGGCCTCCTGAGCCAGGCTGTTTGCATACATCTAAGCAGGCACCTGGTTGCCCTCCCTTCCCCCTACCACATCTGACTCGGGTTATCAAACATAGAAGGGCTCACAGTTGCCTGATATAGTCATATTGATTCTTAAAATTTCACCCAAATTGGCCCATCTCATGTGCTCTTAGATAACATAAAGAAATGTTCACCTTTGTATGCTACTTGCATGTTAATCATGAAGCTGAACTCTTTAGGTTTTAAGTGGGACAGAAGGTTAACAATTTTTCAAATCATAAATATAGGATCTGACTCCAAAGCAGTAAGGTATTTTAAAATATTTATATATTTATTTGGCTGCACCAGGTCTTACTTGCCACAGGCAGGATTTTAAGTTGTGGCATGTGGGATCTAGTTCCCTGACCAGGGATTAAACCCAGGCCCCTGCATTGGGAGCATATAGTCTTAGCTACTAGACCACCAGGGAAGTCCCTAAAGCAGTAATATTAACTGCCTAAGATTAAGAACAGTGTGCTAGAGTTTTTCACTTAACAGTCTGGTGCTTTGTACATGTTTGAATGTGATTGAGGGTCATGTTCTGGTTTTCAAGTCTGAATGGCCCAGTTCTACACAGTCCTTTTGGGAGATGAAAGAGCTACTAGCAACACCTAATGTCCCAGAATTTTAATTAATGTTAGTGATCCTCTCTACAGAAAAATGTACATGAGCAAATGCAATATATGCTATGTTCTTTGAGGAGGCTCACAGACACCCATGGGTAAAGACCCCATGCTGCCGGCATCTCAGATCTTTGGTGACACAGGACAAGTCAGTGCCTGAGTATGTCATGGTGGCTTAGATCTGCTTGGGCCACCCCAGTAACGGCACTGATACCTGCTTACAATCTTGCTTCTTCCTCAACAGTTACCTGTGAACATTCCAGTGACCTGTGTAAATCCCAACACAGAAAGGTAAAGCAGCTGGGATATGGACCAAGCTTTGGTATTCATATTCCTACTTCCCATCTGCAAGGCAGAAGTGCTTCTCATACTTAATTCCCCATCCCTGTCTTTCCCTTCCCTCTGCCAAATATTTAATGAGCACGTTTTTAACCTCTTTCACAGAGCTATGATCTAGAAATACAAATGTGAATAAAATACAGCTCCCTTCCCAGAGGAAACCACAATTTCAAAAGATAATGCACCCCAATGTTCATTACATTACTATTTACAATAGCCAGGACATGGAAGCAACCTAAATGTCCATCAACAGAGGAATGGATAGAGAAGACGTGGTACATATCTATAATGGAACATTAGTCAGCCACAAAAAGAACAAAATAATGCTATTTGCAACCACATTGATGGACCTAGAGATTGACATACAGAGTGAAGTAACTCGGACACAGAAAGACAAATATCATATGATATTGCTTCTATGTAGAATAAAAAAAAAGTGTACGTGCTAAGTTGCTTCAGTCATATCCAACTCTTTGCAGCCCTATGGACTGTAAGCCCACCAGGCTCCTCTGTCCATGGGGATTCTCCACACAAGAATACTGGAGTGGGTTGCCATTTCCTTTTCCAGGGGATCTTCCCCACCCAGGGATCAAACCCACGTCTCTTATGTCTTCTGCATTGGCAGGCAAATTCTTTATCACTAGTGACACCTGGGAAGTACCCCCCAAATAGGGTACAAGTGAACTTGTTTACAAAACAAAAGTAGAGGCATAGATATAGAAAACAAGCATGGTTACCAGGGAATAAAGGAGGGGAGAGATCAACTGGGAAATTTGGATTGACATATACACACTACTATATATAAAGTAGGTACTAATAAGAACCTACTGTAACTCCAGAAAGAAAGAAGACACAGAGCCCAAGCAAAAACAACAACCAGTTGTGCGTGTGATTGATGACAGAAGCAAAGTCTGATGCTATAAAGAACAATATTGCAGAGGAACCCAGAATGTTAGGTCCATGAATCAAGGCAAATTGGAAGTGGTCAAACAGGAGATGAACATTGACATTTTAGGAATCAGCAAACAAAAATGGACTGGAATGGGTGAATTTAACTCAGATGACCATTGTATCTACTACTGTGGGCGGGAAACCCTTAGAAGAAATGGAGTCCAAAATGCAGTACTTGGATGCAATCTCAAAAATGACAGAATGATCTCTGTTCATTTCCAAGGCAAACCATTCAATATCACAGTAATCCAAAGTCTATGCCCCGACGAGTAATGCTGAAGAAGCTGAAGTTGAACAGTTCTATGAAGACCTACAAGACTTTCTAGAACTAACAACCAAAAAAGATGTCCTTTTCATCACAGGGGACTGGAATGCAACAGTAGGAAGTCAAGAAGCACCTGGAATAACAGGCAAATTTGGCCTTGGATTACAGAAAGAAGCAGGACAAAGGCTAATAGAGTTTTGCCAAGTGAACAGACTGGTCATAGCAAACATCCTCTTCCAACAACACAAGGGAAGACTCTACACATGGACATCACCAGATAGTCAATACCAAAGTCAGACTGATTATATTCTTTGCAGCCAAAGATGGAGAAGCCTATACAGTCAGTAAAAACAAGACTGGGAACTGACTGCGGCTCAGATCTTGAACTCCTTATTGCCAAATTCAGACTGTAATTGAAGGAAGTAGGGAAAACCACTAGACCATTCAGGTATGACCTAAATCAAATCCCTTATGATTATACAGTGGAAGTGACAAATAGATTCAAGGGATTAGATCTGATAGTGTGCCTGAAGAACTATGGACGAAGATTCGTGACATTGTACAGGAGACAGGAATCAAGACCAACCCCAAGGAAAAGAAATGCAAAAAAGCAAAATGGTGGTCTGAGGAGGCCTTACAAATAGCTGTGAAAAGAAAAGAAGTGAAAAGCAAAGGAAAAAACGAAAAGATATACCCATTTGAATGCAGAGTTCCAAAGAACGGCAAGGAGAGATAAAAAAGCCTTCGGCAGTGATTAATGCAAAGAAATAGAGGAAAACAATAGAATGGGAAAGACTAGAGATCTCTTCAAGAAAATTATATTGTGAAGTAATTGGCCTCCAACTAATAAAATAAAATTAAAAAAAAAAAAAAAAGAAAATTATAGATGCCAAGGGAACATTTCAGGTAAAGGTGGGCACGATAAAGGACAGAAATGGTATGGACCTAACAGAAGCAGAAGATTTTAAGAATAGGTGGCAAGAATATACAGAAGAACTGTACAAAAAAGATCTTCACAACCCAGATAATCACGATGGTGTGATCACTCACCTAGAGCCAGACATCCTGGAATGCAAAGTCAAGTGGGCCTTAGGGAGCATCATTATGAATAAAGCTAGTGGAGGTGATGGAATTCCAGTTGAGCTATTTCAAATCCTAAAAGATGATGCTGTGAAAGTGCTGCACTCAATATGCCAGCATTTGGAAAACTCAGCAGAGGCCACAGGACTGAAAAAGGTCAGTTTTCATTCCAATCCTTAAGAAAGGCAATCCCAAAGAATGCTCAAACTACCACACAATTGCACTCATCTCACACACTAGCAAAGTCATGCTCAAAATTCTCCAAGCCAGGCTTCAACAGTATGTGAACCGTGAACTTCCAGATGTTCAAGTTGGATTTAGAAAAGGCAGAGGAACCAGAGATCAAATTGCCAATATCTTCTGGATCACTGAAAAAGCAAGAGAGTTGCAGAAAAACATCTATTTCTGTTTTATTGACTATTTCAAAGTCTTTGACTATGTATATCACAACAAACTGTGGAAAATTCTGAAAGAGATGGGAATACCAGACCACCTGACCTGCCTCTTGAGAAACCTATATGCAGGTCAGGAAGCAACAGTTAGAACTGGACATGGAACAACAGACTGGCTCCAAATAGGGAAAGGAGTACAGCAAGGCTGCATATTGTCACCCTGCTTATTTAACTTATATGCAGAGTACATCATGAGAAATGCTGGGGTGGATGAAGCACAAGCTGGAATCAAGATAGCCGGGAGAAATATCAATAACCTCAGATATGCAGATGACACCACCCTTATGGCAGAAAGTGAAGAAGAACTAAAGAGCCTCTTGATGAAAGTAAAAGAGGAGAGTGAAAAAGTTGGCTTAAAACTCAACCTTCAGAAAACTAAGATAATGGCATCTGGTCCCATCATTTCATGGGAAATAGATGGGGAAACAGTGGAAATAGTGAGAGACTTTATTTTGGGGGGCTCCAAAATCACTGCAGATAGTGATAGCAGCCATGAAATAAAGAGACGCTTACTGCTTGGAAGAAAAGTTATGACCAACCTAGACAGCATATTAAAATGCAGAGACTTTGCCAACAAAGGTCCGTCTAGTCAAAGCTATGGCTTTTCCAGTAGTCATGTATGGATGTGAGAATTGGACTATAAAGAAAGCTGAGCACTGAAGAATTGATGCTTTTGAACTGTGGTGTTGGAGAAGACTCTTGAGAGTCCCTTGGACTGCAAGGAAATCCAACCAGTCCATCCTAAAGGAGATCAGTACTGAATATTCATTGGAACGATTGATACTGAAGCTGAAACGCCAATCCTTTGGCCACCTGATGAGATGAACTGACTCATTTGAAAAGACCCTGATGCTGGGAAAGACTGAAGGCAGGAGGAGAAGGGGACAACAGAGGATGAGATGGTTGGTTGGAATCACCGACTCAATGGACATGAGTTTGAGTAAACTCCAGAAGCTGGTGATGGACAGGGAGGCCTGGCGTGCTGCAGTCCATGGGGTCGCAAATAGTTGGACACGACTGAGTGACTGAACTAAAGAATCTACTGTAAAGCACAGGGAACTCTGCTCAATATTCTGTAATGGCCTGTATGGGAAAGAGTCTACAAAGAGCAGATATATGTATAACAGACTCATTTTGCTGTACAGTAGAAACACAACACTGCAAATCAATTATACTCTAATAAAACTAAAAAAAAAAAAAATACAGCTCTTCTCATTTTTCAAAACAAACTCATTATATATTCACAGAACCCAATGTATTTTAGTTTTTACAGTCTGTTTCCCAGTGGGGGAAACAGACACCCTTAGGCCTGCAAGCCATGAACACATACAGATTTACAATGCAACATGAAAGAAGGCTGCAGTGGAGAGGTATGTAAGCAGCCATGGGGGCCTAGGAGGGTGGAAATAATTGTCCGCCTGGGGGGGTTAGGGAAGGTGGAACGCTCCCCAATTTCAAAAGCAAACAGGCAGACAACAAAGGGACATGTGCAAACGCATTCAGGTGCCAAAGAGCATGGTACCTCTGGGTTCAGTTTGGGTGGACCTCAGAAACAGGTGTGAGATTAGTTCAGTTCAGTCGCTCAGTCGTGTCCGACTCTTTGAGACCCCATGGACTGCAGCATGCCAGGCTTCCCTCTCCATCACCAGCTCCCACAGCTTGCCCAAACTCATGTCCATCGAGTTGGTGGTGCCATCCAACCATCCCATCCTCTGTCGTCCCCTTCTCCTCCTGCCTTCAATCTTTCCCAGTATCAGGGTCTTTTCCAATGAGTCAGTTCTTCCCATCAGGTGGCCAGAGTATTGGAGCTTCAGCTTCAGCATCAGTCCTTCGAATACTCAGGACTGATTTCTTTAGAATTGACTGGTTTGATCTTCTTGCAGTCCAAGGGACTCTCAGGAGTATTCTCCAACACTACTTGCTGTGTGAGATCAGCAAGAGTTAAAGGAAGAAAGACCAGGAGAACCAGTCTATTGTTATGACTGATTTGTGTTGTTGTATGGCAGAAACCAATGCAACACTGTAAAGCAATTATCCTTCAATTAAAAATTTTTTAAAAAGAAACTGTGATAAATTATTAAAATCAGTGGGGAAAAAAAAGACCAGGAGAGGCCAAATCTTGGATGTCGATGCCCCCAGGGCCACACAGATGGGTTAGAGAGAGAACACGGAGTCGCTGCACGGCTCTAAGCAGAGGCATGAAATGATAGGGTTTGGTTTTAGAAAGTTAATTCTGATAGGAAAAAAAAAAAAAAGATGGATTAGATGAGGACCAAATGAAAAACAGACAAGTTGGGAGGGAGGCTCCTGAGAGGTTCTGGTGAGGGATCAAAGGAGGTCTCAATTCCAGTCAGGCTGGTAGGGAGAGCCGTGGAGGTCAAATATGAGAGATTCAGAACACAGCACAAATAGAAACCAGCAAGTAACTAGATGAGGTGGGAGTAGGGGTGAAGGAGGAGTCATTTTAACTTTCAGGTTCCTTACTTGAGGGAACAGAAATGGAGTTGACCGGGATCAGGAATACAAGGTTATATGGGGCAGAGAGCTGAGAGCCCTGAGGGGCCAGAGAGGGTGAGGCCTATGGGGTCACCATCCTGGCACTGAAACAGCAGATTAAATGAGCACCCCCTCTTTGTCCAGTCCTGGTTCCCAGGTCCTTGCTTGCCAAAATTGAGACTGGAAATTCTTATGTGCATTTCGATAATCTTGTGTGGAAAAATAATTTTTTTACCAGCCCCCTGAGTGAGACAGAGCATCTCAAGCATGAGACGGGCCACTTGTGCTCTGGGTAATAATGAGAAAAACCAACTTAGTGCTAAATTTGCACAATTTCCCCTTCCCTTACATCACAGCAGACTCCGCCAAGACCACTATGATCAAGTTTTTGTTTCTCACTCCAGCCCTCCCGGCAAGACGAATATTTCCATATGGTGCAATGTTTATGTTAAGAAGGGAAAAAGTCTGACATGATTTCAGTAAATTTTATCCAAGAAGCAATAAATTTACAAATCCTAAGCAGCTGGAACAAAACAGTGGTCTGTAATTGATTTTAGATGAAGTGAATTTCAATAAGAATAGACAATTTAGAGCAATAATTTGTTAATTACTGACGTTTAGGTATCTTGGGTGTCTCCATACAGTCCTCCCTACATGTAATCTTAGCTAGATTATTTTTTGTTCTGGACTTCTTTTGTCTCATCTGTAAAATGGGTTTAGTTATTTTACCTACTCATGGGGTTTTTATGAGGATTAAATGAGCTAAGGTAGGTAGAGTTTAGGATAGGAGTCATCAGATAGCTGATTCACTTTGCTGTGCAGAAGAACCACAACAAACTGTGGAAAATTCTTAAAGCACTGGGAATACCAGATCACCTGACCTGTCTCCGGCCAAACCTGTATGCAGGTCAAGAAGCAAACATGGAATAATGATTGATTCAAAACTGGAAAAGTACATCAAGGCTGTATATTGTCACCCGCTTATTTAACTTATATGCAGAATACATCACGCAAAAATGCCAGGCTGGATGAATCACAAGCTGGATTCAAGATTGTCGGGAGAAATATCAACAACCTCAGATAGGCAGAAGATGCCACCCTAATGGCAGAAAATGAAGAGGAACTAAAGAGTCTCTTGATGAAGATGAGAGAGAAGAGTGAAAAATCTGGCTTTAAGCTCAACAATCAAAAAACTAAGATCATGGCATCCAGTCCTATCACTTCATGGCAAATAGATGGGAAAAAAGTGGAAACAGTGACAGATTTTCTTTTCTTGGGCTATAAAATCACTGCAGTGACTGCAGTCACAAAATTAAAAGATGCTTGTCCCTTGGAAGAAAAGCTATGACAAAGTTTTGATTTTTCCAGTAGTCATGTACAGATGTGAGAGTTGAACCACAAAGAAGGCTGAGTGACAAAGAATTTGATGCTTTTGAGTTGTGGTGCTGAAGAAGACTCTTAAGAGTACCTTGGACAGCAAGGAGATCAAACAAGTCAATCCTAAAGGAAATTAACCTGATTATTCATTGAAGGGCTGATGCTGAAACTAAAGCTCCAATGCTTCGGCCACCTAATGCGAAGAGCCAACTCAATTAAAAAGACCCTGATCCTTGGAAAGACTGAGGGCAGGAGAAGGGGGTGACAGAAGATGAGATGGATGGATGGCACCACTGACACAACAGACACGAATTTGAGCAAATTCCAGGAGTTAGTGAAGGACAGGGAAGCTTGGCATGCTACAGTCCATGGGGTCGCAAAGAACTAGACACGACTGAGTGATTGAACAAGAAGAAATTAACAGCACTGTAAAACAACTATACTCCAATAAAAATTAATTTAAAAAATAGTAGTTATCAGAGAGTAGGCATTCAGCAAATGTTAGTTCTTCCTCTTATTATCTATTAAGCTAAGTGACAAGGGAAGGGGAATCAGATGAAGATGGGGATGGGAGAAGAAAAGGACAGAAAATAGCTTATAAGATTGAAGGTTTTTAGACTTTAAAAATGCCCATTGCCACCTCAGAACTATAGGAGGAAAAAAAATCTGTATGAGTTTGAAGGGTTGTTCAAGGAAAAGGTGTGGGGAAAGGTGGTATGTGAAGCTCACAGAACCCGGAGCTTTCTGATACACATTCTGGGTCATCATTCACTTTCATAACTATTTTGTTCACTGGGACAGAAGAGACGAGGAGAGCAGAAGGCAAAAGTACTAAAGAATCTGAATTGTCTACTGGAGATGATCTGACAGGCAAAAACTACTCTGGGTTGATGCGAAATTAGGGGAGAGAAGGCAAATTTAGCACAGAGATGATTTCCTCATTGTTACTCACAATACAAGTGGACCTTTTCATGCTTGAGAATGAAACAGGATTTTATTCTATTGACTCATTATTACTTTGGACGAACTGCCAATTTTTTTATTTAGCTTTCTAATCACAAAAGTACAAATTCTCTCAGAAAGATTTTTAAAGTCTTCTACTTACAAAGCTTTTAATTTACAAAGCACTTCTATACTTTTCTAAATTAATACAGATAAAAACCAGACTAAGTCATTATCACTAGCTCTATTTTAAAAGAGCAAGTATTTACTGTTATATTTACTGCATGTCAGGCACTATACTAAATGCTTTACACGTATGTCTTATCTAATGCCCTGACAAACCTTTGAAGGTTATACTATTATCATCTGAGTCCAGAACAGCGGTCCCCAACCATCTTAGCACCAGAGACCAGTTTCATGGAAGATGATTTTTCCACGGACCTGGGTGGGAATTGGAGCAGATGGTTTCGGGATGATTCAAGTGTACTGCATTTAGTGTGCATTTTATTTCCAATCTAATACTGCCACTGATCTGACAGGGGTACCAGTCCCTGGCCTGGCAGTTGGGGACCCCGGTTCAGAAGAGAGAAGCTTAATAACTCTCCTAAAGTGACCCAGACAGTAAAGAGCAGAGCCAAGATTTGAACCCACACTGGTCTTATTTCAAAGCCCACTTCCTAACTCCTGATCACTGCTTTCTGCTGTTCTAGGATAATCAGATACACATTGTTTCCTAGCATGGCAATGGTTCAAACTTTCAGTTTGAACTCAGCCTAATTATTTACAGTCATGTAAACAACTGTTGTGAAATTATACAGAGATATTAACCATTTTGATGTTCATTTCCATACTGTGTTCTTAGAATTGCTCATGACAGATGTACATCTCAAAGTACGTTCCCCTCCCCCAAGGTTATAACAATCTGTATAAGACCAATAACTGTTGAATAAAGTCCTAAAATACTGAAAGTACTTGATAATAGGCTAAGAATTTACTTCTTATTTACTTATAATACAGTTTAATAGTCATAGGTAAGAAAATGTAAACACAAGTTTAGTGAAGGGTAGCTACCAACCTTTTTAATAGCTCAATAATGCAAAGGACAAAACCTGTTCATAAAAATGTGTTTTTATTTCATTAAAAAAACAAACCTGTTCAATATCCCTCCCCCTCATGCAAACAGCTCTCATAGGAGATTCTTCAAATTTTACGTTTTTTCCATTCTGGCTCATTCTTTGTTTCCTCATCATCAGATTCAACTTGGGCAAACATGGTTTTGGGCTGAGTCCTAAAAGACAGTTAAAGAGAAGAGGAAAAATTTAGTCAGCAAGTGTGTATTGGACTTTGCTACTTTCATCAAGTAGAAGCACATTTGGGGGATCAATTACATCTCAATTATTAGAGAATCATTAACCTTCTGGCAAAGAAAAGGATAATGGAAATTTAATTATGTTCAGATTCTTTTAAAGGTTTTCCTTCTGTGGCAGACTATGTATGTTGTCCTTTCCTTAAATAAAATGAAAATGTATCAAATTCAGTGGAAACTCACACATCCATAACCACCCTCCACCTCAAACTTGGGCTAAATAACCAGGACTGTTTGGGAGGCCAAACTATAGTCACCAAGCAAGAATCTACAGTCTGTCTCTGTAACTCTGTGGGCTGTTCCTCGACTTAAGTAGTCCAAATGCACTTGATTAGAGGGCACACAAACAGGAGAATCTGAGGCAAGAGTTTTCTTATTTCATGGGTTTAAAATGACAGATAACACATATGGTAACTTGGACCTGTCAGCAAAAGTAAAAAACAAAACGAATGAACATTCCTTCCACCAAACACCCAGATCAATGCATGCGAATACCCAGCATTGTAGGATCTACCACTGAGCATCACTGGTGTAATACTGACATGCAGTACATCAAGCAACCTTTGCATCAGGACTTGTGCTTTGTAAACATACCTGGTTCAATGTTGTTCCTTTTTACATCATTCACACAGAAAATAACTGCAGGAAAATATCAGATGCTCATAATTTATGCCCCTCTCAGTCATGCTGGTTTCCTTTTAAAAGCAGGTCTACTGCATTATGAGGGAACATTAAAGCATGCTATCTGCAGATGATGTACTTTAGTTTACATCTTCATTTAGAGTTCAGTTCATAATATGAAGGTCATTGAAGAATGGTAAACTAATGTCAAAAATCCCCTTTATTTGGCAAGTGAAACAAGGTTAAAACCTTATATTACTGACCAAAGTGGTTGCCAGAGGGGAGGGGGTAAAAAGAGGAGAGAAACAGGTGAGGGAGATGAAGAGGTACAAACTTATAGTTATAAAATATGAGTCACTATTATGAAATGAGTGGAGAATAGGGTCAATAATTATGTAACACCTTTGTATGATGTCAGATGGTAACTAGACTTATCATGATGATCACTGATATGCATAGAAATATCAAATCATACATGTAACTCCATGGCTGATTCATGTCAATGTATGACAAAACCCACTGAAATGTTGTGAAGTAATTAGCCTCCAACTAATAAAAAAAAAATAAAAATAAAAAAATAAAAATAAAAATAAAAATCTCTTGGATGAAAAAAAAAAAGAATTTAGTTTGTCAACTGTCAAAATAATTGAAGTAATTACTTACTAGCATCAAGGCAAACTTGGAAACTTTTGGATGTCTTTCTTTTTTCTAACTTCAATAATATTATATAAATTTTTCTGATATTCCATTAAAGAAGTTTGTAGGAACACACACACACACACAAAAAGAAATATCAAATCACTGTGCAGCGTACCAGAAACCAACACAGTGTTTTAGGTCAATTATACTTCAAAACAAACAAATTCACAGAAAAAGAGATGAGATTTGTGGTTATCAGAGGTGGGGATGGAGGAGGAGAAATTGGAAGAAGGCAGTCGAAAACTTCCAAGTTAAAAGTTCAAAACTTCAAGTTAATGTCAAGTTGAATAAACTTCAAGTTAGGAGACCAATAAATACTAGGGATGCAATTTACCCCATGATAAATAGAATTAAAACTGCCTTATGCTATATATGAAAGTTGTTGAGAGGATAAATCCTAAGGGTTTTCATCACAAGGGAAAAATTTTTTTATCTATTTAATTGTGTTTCTGTATTAGATGATGGATGCTCGTTAAACATTGTGGTAATCATTTCATGATGTATGTAAATCAAATCGCTATCATACTTTAAACTCATACAGTGCTATATGTCAATTATATACATATATACATATGTATACATACATATATACATACATATGCAAGGAAAAAACAACCTTTATTATTACTGTTCGCTGCTGCTTTATTATCCTGGGGAAGCAGCATAAACCATCCACTTTCCATGCAGACACTGTTTCGATGCACGCCATGCACCAGAATTCCTCATGTACAAGTTAGTCACAGCTCCTATCTTTCCAGTCACCTGCCTAGAGCCCACACTGTCCCCATACACAATCCAGTTGGTTACATTTCTTGTTGTCACTTCAAGACACTGCTGTGACATCCATAAACAAGTCATAACTCTAACATTTCCAAAACCAGCTGCAGACTTTCATAGGCCATGAGTTGCTGAGTTACAAGAGAGCAGGGCCACTGACTTTCTAACATGCTACAACAAGGCAACTGGTGCTCATGACATATTTCATCCTTCTGGCAAAAGTGTTGATCCTCTGGGTATAGACAAACCAGTACAGGAACAAATTTGTCTGGCTGAAAAGAATCCTCTGGAAGCCTGGAGCGGTGAGGAGCCCTCAAGCTAAGCCTCGGGCTGGGGATTCATTCCCAGTTTGGCCCCTGACTGGCTTTGTCACCTGGAACAGGTGTTTCCCCTCTCAAGGGCTTGGTTTCCTACTCCACTAAATGTGGAGGTTGAACTTGATTAGTGGGTCCCAAAGGGCTAAAGGCCCAGGGTGGACGAGGATGAAGTGTGTGTTTTTAATATTAACTCAAGTATAACACAAACAGAGAAGTGCATTATTTCATACACGTACAGTTCTCTGGATTTTCACAATGCCATGGAACCAACACCCTGAAGAAGAAACAGCATGACTAGCTCCCAAGCCCCTCATATTCCCTTCGAGTCACTAACCCCCCACCCAGGGTCACCGTATCCTGATTCCTGGTCTCACAGAGCAGCCGCCCCCGTGTCCGGCCTGTCTCTGCAGGATGCCTAGAGTGCGTGTTATTCTGTGCCTGGTTTCCTCTATTCAGCACCATCCATGGCGCTTAGGAGCTTCCCTGGTGGTCAGAGGATAAAGCATCTGCCTGCAAAGCAGGAGACCCAGGTTCTATCCCTGAGCTGGGAAGATCCCCTGGAGAATGAAATGGCACCCCACTCTGGTACTCCTGCCTGGAAAATCCCATGGACAGAGAAGCCGCAGGCTGTAGTCCATGTGGTCGCAAAGAGTTGGACATGACTGAGAGACTTCACTTTCACTTTCACTCTCATGGTGGTCAGAGGGTAAAGAATCCGCCTGCAATGCAGGAGACCTGGGTTCGATCCCTGAGTTGGGAAGATCCCTTGGAGGAGGGAATGGCAACCCACTCCAGTATTCTGGCCTGGAGAATTTCATGGACAGAGGAGCCTGGCAGGCTACAGTCCATGGGGTCGCAAAGAGTTGGACACGATTGAGCAACTTTCACTTTTACTTTCTTTCATAGTGCAATGTGTACTGAGGATGTTTGCAACAATATACTCCAAAAATATACACACACAAAAAATGAAGGCAATACTGTGAATTTTACCATGAGTTAAAATGTGTTTAAGTGAAATATCCTTTATGTTGAGATAATGCTCTTCTATCTACTTTGTAATAAAATGTGCTGGAAGTTTAAAAACAAATCCTTAGAACTAGCTATTTAATTTCTAAGAGATTAGAAAGAATGAGGTCTTCTAAAGATAGCTGGGAATGCTTCATAGCTCATCAGAGTTAGCTGCAATGAAAAAAGTCCTTATGAAGTTGTAGTGTCGCTTTTTTGGGATATAAAAAAAGAAACTGAATGACAGGTCACAGGAAGAAAACCTAGAGCTTGAAAAGGCTATTTCATTTCTGTAGTCACTTTTATTTTCTTATAATCCACCTACTTCCAGAAGTATTTTTAGTAGGTTAGTGGCAAACACTGAAGGGCATAGAATCAATGGATCTATTTAACAAGAGGCAGAAAAGCAGTAATGATGGCAAAGAGGCATGGGAGAACGCTTTGTGTGAATGGAGACATTGTATAATCTTGATTGATGTGGTGATTACAGGTGTATACATTTATCAAGACTTGAAAAGGGTGAATTTTGTATTTTATTGTAAATATACCTCAATAAAATTGAATTGTAAAGAAAATCCAAACAAAACAAATGAGTAGAAGGTCAAGAATAAAAAGACGAAAAGATATGTAACCAAGCATAAAACTTAGCACTAAATTTCCTAGAAGCCGAGACAAAAGAAAGAGCTTAGTTTTTCAAAAGAGATAACCTTCCCCTTCCCTATCATGAACTCAGCAAAATTCACTGAGTAAATTTTCATATGAGGATCACTAAGACTGTCACTTTCAATTACCAGACCACAACAGTTTTCTTTTCTTCTCTAGGTATTTTAACTCAAGGGGTATCAACTTGTTTGGAAGACTGGAAGGTCTTATTTGTGAAACTCCATGAATTTACTTTAAATACCACTTTTGAACTAATAAAAATGTTGTCAGCAAAATAGCCATATTATGTGTTCACATCAAATAATGACACTGAGTTCTCATGTTCCACTGAACATTCAATAGCCATGTTCCCCTTCCCCAAATTGCCAAAATCAGGCATAAACCAGTGTTCAAAATTTCCCAGCAATGCTTGCTTACCAGTTTTTCCCTTCATTTTGCTGCCCAGGTAGATAATGGCTGAGTATAAAAGTGGGCTCTTTTCAACAAAAAACATTGGGAAAACTGTGTATCCTTATGCAATGAAACTGGACCCTTACCTTATAGCATGTACAAAAATTAACTCAGCATCAATCAAAGACCTAAACCTAAGAGCAAAAATGATAAAGCTCTAAGAAGAAAACACAGGGAAAGTTTTATGACATTGGATTTTGCCATGATTTTTTTAATATGACACCAAAAACAAAGGCAAGAGCAAAAATAGGTAAACTGGACTGCATCAAAATTAAAAACTGTACATCAAAAGACAAAATCAACAGATTAAAATGAAGAGTTGCTCTGTAGTAGGTATAGAACTTAGTACTGCAAGAAGAAATGAGTTCTGGGGACTGGATGCACAACAACGTGAATGTATTTAATACCATCAAATGGTTAAGATGGTCAATTTCATGTTATGTGTATTTTACCAAAATTAAAAAAGGCAAAGACCAGGCTCCTGAACTTGGCAATGAGGAAGAACAAACCCTCTTCCTGGGAAAAAAGGAGGCACCTTAGGAAAAGCCTTAGCCTCCAACCCAAGGCCATGCCTGCAGCAGTGCTTCTCAAACCATCTGTGGTGCAAGGCCAGACTTTGTTTCCTAATTTCCAACCTCATGCAGATAAATATTTCTAGAAAAAAATTAAAAGATTATAAAACACAGATCCAAATGTTTTATTAGATTCAATAAAAATCTCCGATCGCAATAAAATTTCCCAAGCTTATCTTGTCAGCACCGGCGGGTGGAGCAGACTGTGCAGAGCATCCACTCCCTCCCTGCGCTCGGGAAAGAAAGGCTCTGAAAGCAGAGAATCTGTGTTCTCAACACAGGCTGCTACACACGACGAGTTTACTCCAACTGCAGGAAAGTATTTCTCACATCTAGAGAAGCTGGCCCTGTGTGATGCTACAGAATGCTCGGTGAAGGAAGTCTGAGGTTGCATTCTCACAGGGCGACCCTTTACGGAGCAGCCTCTAATCCTCAGGAGTATGAGATGGGGAGGTGAAGGGAGATACAGTCCACGGAAGGAAGTTTCCCTTGTGCCAAACCATCCTGCCCCCGAAAAACCAACATTCTTACACATAGGTCAGCACCTTCCATAAGAGCTGTATGGTATCTGCTGAAGAAAGACCAGTTCTTCAAAACATATTACTAGACTTAGCACAATGAGTGTATCTGTCCAGTCTAAGGAATGCCACTGTTTTACAGAAGCAAAATGAGAGAATTATAGCTTTAAATCTCGCAGCTATTCTTTCTTGCCAGCAATTTTTATCTTTTTTTTTTTTTTACCATTTTTATGGAAATGCTCTTTATTTATTTATTTATTTTTATTAGTTGGAGGCTAATTACTTCACAACATTTCAGTGGGTTTTGTCATACATTGATATGAATCAGCCATAGAGTTACACGTATTCCCCATCCCGATCCCCCCTCCCACCTCCCCCTCCACCCGATTCCTCTGGGTCTTCTTAGCGCACCAGGCCCGAGCACTTGTCTCATGCATCCCACCTGGGCTGGTGATCTGTTTCACCATAGATAATATACATGCTGTTCTTTCGAAACATCCCACCCTCACCTTCTCCCACAGAGTTCAAAAGTCTGTTCTGTACTTCTGTGTCTCTTTTTCTGTTTTGCATATAGGGTTATCGTTACCATCTTTCTAAATTCCATATATATGTGTTTGCTGTAATGTTCTTTAGCGTTCTGGCTTACTTCACTCTGTATAATAGGCTCCAGTTTCACCCATCTCATTAGAACTGATTCAAATGAATTCTTTTTAACGGCTGAGTAATATTCCACGGTGTATATGTACCACAGCTTCCTTATCCATTCATCTACTGGGAATGCAAACTAGTACAGCCACTATGGAAAACAGTGTGGAGACTTCTTAAAAAACTGGAAATAGAACTGCCATATGACCCAGCAATACCACTTCTGGGCATATACACTGAGGAAACCAGATCTGAAAGAGACACGTGCACCCCAATGTTCACTGCAGCACTGTTTATAATAGCCAGGACATGGAAGCAACCTAGATGCCCAGCAATTTTTATCTTTAAATTTATTTCTAGCAGCTTTTATTTTGAAATTTTTTGGAAATATATACAAAGGGAAGACCAAAAAAAAAAAAAAAAATCAATTCAGGATAATTTAGGGCATTTAAAACCGACTACTTTAGCCACTTCTCAAGACAATGAAGAACAGAGATGATTAGGCAACTTCCGGCAGAGTTAGGAACATAACCAGATTTCTTCTCTGGGGTGGCCTAATTTGCCCTTGGCATAGAAAACATCTATAAAAATAAATCAAGAGTGTCAAGCAAGAGCAAAATGACACAAGCAAAAAGATAAAATGTTTTGAAAACACTTAAAAGCTGGTCCAGAAATTCCTACTTTTAAAACCAATAGGAAACCAACACATAAACAACAAAAAACCCTCTAAGCCCCTTCTAACCTTGTCACCGGCCACATAACATGGATTCCTTTCTGGACAGCTTGAAGAAACAGAATTCATACACTGGATTTAACACAGACTCTTTTGGGTGCTTCCATGAGGAAAAAGTAGAAAAACTAAACCAAAGGGGCACTGAAGACATGGCAGCAACTAGGGAAATACACATATAAATAAACAATGTGCAAGAAATATATTCTACGGTTTCAAGAAGGCATTTTATGACCACCCATTTCCTGTCTTCTATTTAATCAGCTCCTCTAGAATTCTCAAGAGACAGGTCAACTCAAACTTACAGTCTCATAGCAGATTTACCTCAGGCGCCCCAAACAAAATCCTATAAAAGGACTGATCTGAAGAAAAAGGAAATAAGGGGAACATTCCATTAAGCCTAAGCATCATACATGCTCAACAGGTGAGGGGGGATGAGCTAATAATAAGCCTCACTAGGAAGTAGTGAAGTGTCCAACTTTATCCAGACTCTTTGTTTCACTGGTTTACTGTCCACACTTACCCATTTTTCTAAGTGTTAACTGAAAATAAACTTACAGAAGGCTGATGTGAAAATTTTATTTTCCAGTGTGATTAACTCATTTGGCAAATAGTAAACATTTTTCACTTGACTATATGTGTCATCTTGTTTATTAGAGTTACCAAGAAAAGAGCAGATTAGACAGCAATATAGTTATTACTGCTAACAGTTAAATAAACTAACCAGAGGAGGGGTGATAGGTTTTTTGCTTTGCTTTAGCTTTAGTAACATTCTACACTTGCTAATAGTTAATATTTCATGAAGTAAATATAAAAGCTTAAGCAAATGTCTTTCTCAAATCTATAAATTCTGAATAGCTGAAACTTCTTGCTGATTAATGTTCCTCTTGGAACATTTTTTTAAACTGAATTCTCAAAGTTATTTGTACAAAGTGAGTCTTCTTCCAGCAACAGCATGCATAGAACAAGGACAGAAGCCCAACAGAATCTGAGTCCCACCTCATTTCCACTTTGGCAATGAGGAAGAACAAACCCCCTTCCTGGGATAAAAAGGAGGCACCTTAGAAAAACCTTATCTTCCAACTTGGGGCCACACCTGAAGCAGTGCTTCTCAAAGCATCTTCAGTGTTTCCATCCAGAGGAATTTTATGTAGAACAGTCAGTAATGAATAAAAATTCTCCCTGCAATCTTCCAAAACGGCATTTTTTTTGGATACAGTGTTTATGTAAGAGATTCAAAGTGTCCTTTCAAAGATTCAAAGGCTGTCTCTTCTCTTCTGACTAAGTTCTAACCTAGGCTTCCTACATTCCTCCTTGAGTGCTCAGGCCAGAGAGAAGTCACAAAGTGTCTCTGGCTGCAATGAGAAGTTGACAGGTCAAATTCTTTTTAGCTATGGATATTCTCCTGATATGATTCATTCAAAAAGCATAAAGCGAGCTCCAGGGTAATAGAATGAGTATGAGGGGAAATCATTTGTAATATTTAGTCATCAGTATGTGACTGTAAACCACAAGCTTTTTTGGCTCAGGGCCCATTGTTTATTATGAAGGAAAAACCTCAAAGCCAAAGTCAATTATAGCCATGACTTGACAATCTGACACACTTGTTAACCCTGTTAGAATGAATACGGTACAGATGAACTCTGACCCAGTCATCACAATTGCAGAATTATGAAGATTAAATAAAGGTTTGACCAAAAGATTCCATTTGAAATGGTCCCTTCTTTTTGGTGAAGAGCTAGGCAAAGATAACTTTTATTATTTATTTATTAAAAATTTTTATTTTATATTGGAGCATAGTTGATTAACAATGTTGTTTCAGGTACATAGTGAGGTAATTCAGTTACACGTAAAAAACATTAGGGATGCATAAGAAGATGAGAGGCAACAAGAAAAAGAACGTTCTATCTTTTTCAGGAAATGAACATAGCATATTTTGGAAAATACCTAAACATATTTCAGACTCAATAAACAGGATATACTAACTCATAATGCTTGTGTGAGAGGTCAAAGACGGGTGAGTGGGAAAAGGGACATACATGAAACCTGTGGAAACTGGGGGAAAAAATTGAGGACAAAACAAAAAGAATCTTCTAAAATCACTATCAGTAAGTAGGTAAACAAGTTAGAATGATTAAATCTTTGAAAAGCACACAGGCCTGAGGCAGCCCAGGTAACATCAATGCCCTCCCTGAGCTCACGTTTATAAAACGTATGTAACGATGTGCCACAATTTCTATTTGAAAACATGCACGACCCAGCAATACCACTTCTGGGCATACACACCGAGGAAACCAGATCTGAAAGAGACACGTGCACCCCAATGTTCATCGCAGCACTGTTTATAATAGCCAGGACATGGAATCAGCCTAGATGCCCATCCGCAGATGAATGGATAAGGAAGCTGTGGTACATATACACCATGGAATATTACTCAGCCATTAAAAAGAATTCATTTGAATCAGTTCTAATGAGATGGACGAAACTGGAGCCCATTATACAGAGTGAAGTAAGCCAGAAAGATAAAGAACATTACAGCATACTAACACATATATACGGAATTTAGAAAGATGATAACGATAACCCTATATGCAAAACAGAAAAAGAAACACAGAAGTACAGAACAGACTTTTGAACTCTGGGGGAGAAGGTGAGGGTGGGATGTTTCGAAAGAACAGCATGTATATTATCTATGGTGAATCAGATCACTAGCCCAGGTGGGATGCATGAGACGAGTGCTCGGGCCTGGTGCACTGGGAGGACCCGGGGGAGTCGGGTGGAGAGGGAGGTGGGAGGGGGGATCGGGATGGGGAATATGTGTAACTCAATGGCTGATTCGTGTCAATGTATGACAAAACCCACTGAAATGTTGTGAAGTAATTGGCCTCCAACTAATAAAATAAAATTAAAAAAAAAAAAAAAAAAAAAACATGCACGAAAGCTGGGCATTGGTGTAGCCTAATCTCTTACTTCATACATGGGGAAAGAGTCTCATGAAGACAAGTGAGCCCTGGAGCAGGAACTAAACCCCAGGACTTCTGATTCCTGGTCTAGTATTCTTCCACTACGCCATGCTGGCACACACAGTAATCTTTTCGGCTTCACTATTATTCAACTTTTCCAATAATTACTATCAGTTGCTTTGTGATGAGAAGCAGTATGCGGAAGTACTTAAAAGTGGAAGCTTGGCTTTGGAGCCAGACTACCTGTATGGCTCTACCTGTATTGGCCTCTTGCTACCTGTATGGCTTTGGTCAAGTTATATGTTTCCTCATATGCAAAATTGGAAAAATAATACCCCTTCCTCATAGGATTGTTGTGAGGATTAAAAGAACTATATATATATATATATATATATATACACACACACACATATATACATATATATATATATATATATGAATTTTAAACATGACTGGCATGGTGTAAGTATAACAGCAGTGTCATTATTATCACATCCTTTATTACCCAATTTATATTTTCAAAAGTTGTATGTAGAATGTATCTGATAAAATAATTTACATATTAAATACAACACAGCAGCTTACTATTAAAAAAAAAAAAAACCAACCCTGGGGGAAATGCTCTTCTATGTAAATAACTTGTCTTCAGTAAGAATTTCTATAATCAAAATAATCTATTTCATACATATGAAGTTTTAGAAGGTGAATAACTTGTGGTTTATTTTACATAATTACTTTTAAAAATTATTATCAGACTTTAGTGTGCAAAATAATCAGTTGGAGAACTTCTTAAGATGCAGATTCCCAGCCCCAGTCTCTCAGTCTAACTGAGTTGGGGTGAAGTCTAGAAATGTGCATTATTAACCTTCCCACTCCCACCCTCAACTCTGACAGACAGTCCACAAAAACACTTTGAGAAACACCGGCCTTTACATAGGAATATAGTGGTCAGTGATATCAGTCAGGCAACCATAACTCAGGGGGGGGAAAGTTATATTTCTCTCTATGGGTTTATGTCTCTTCCTGACACAAATCTTTACTCACTCGAAGAGTGATCTCTTGAAATATTGCCTAGTAACTCAACATGACTTCAGTGGATCCTTTATAGATGGCAATGATATTTCAATGCTCGCACACATATCCATGTATACTGTATCACATGAGATATGCACACGGAAAGTTAAATTGACTGAATCAGCAATAATGGCAGCTTAACTGGCAAGAAAAGTGACCATGGAAAAAACAAGAAAGAAGAGTGCCCATGGCTGGCAGAGCTGTCAGGATGTCGGGCTGCTGGCCAGGGTTCAAGCTCCCACACACAACCATCCGTGGGGATGTGTAAACTAACAGCGTTCTGGATCTTTATCCTGCCCCCTCCCCAGCCGGCTCCCCTCCCCTCCTGACAGCAACATCTTTTGACAAGAAACTAATTGAATCTGCCCATGTGGCGCTAAATTAGAGTCCTCTGTACCTGCTGTGTTTTAAAACTTTCAGGGCTATTAGATTGCGAGTGCCAGGAATGAAACTTCAGTACTCAAAAGTAAAGGTAAAGGGTTCAAAGACTCTTTGTTCTTATCACTGGAGAGAAAAGGTGAGTATATGTCATCTGCAAGCAGGCAGATTTGTCTAATATCTGTCAATAATTTGTCTAATATCTGGGATAATGCAAGATACAGTAAATTTTCACTTCATCACTTCATCACTGACACAAGTCAATTGCAGTGAAGAAGAACAACCAGACACCCATTCTCAATTACAGTGACCTTTATGAAAAGATCCTTTAAATATTAGCTGCCAAAACTACTCTGCTTTTTGGCAGTAAAATAGTATACTCTAGCAGGTGAACACAGGAGAAATTGCACTGCAATTCAGGCTAACAAATCACATGCCAGACAGCACCATGAACTTAGTATGCAATAAATGTAAAGTGACAAAACTGAATGGAAGGAAAGAGATGGGAGCAAAATGCAGCAGCAGGAAGTGTATACTGAGAGAGACCACAGACCTCTGAAAAGCTCATTAAATTAGGGATCAAGAGAAAGGGAAAGTGAGAGTCACTCAGTGGTGTCCGACTCTTTGCGATCCCATGGACTATACATGTCCATGGAACTCTCCAGGTCAGAATACTGGAGTGGGAAGCCTTTCCCTTCTCCAGGAGATCTTCCCAACCCAGGGATCAAACCCAGGTCTCCCGCATTGCAGGCAGATTCTCCACCAACTGAGCTACAAAGGAAGACCTACAAGGCATTAAGAAAAACGAAGTCTAATTCTAGCTTTAATTGTAAATTGTCAGTCTTCTCACATGTAAGGTAAGGCTATGACAGTATCTATTCAACCCATTTTGCAGAACTGCTATGACTAGCATATTATTCAATTATAAATAACACTAAACCACCTATGATGCAGGAAAATGCCGTTAGGTAAGAGTAACCAATGAACAAAACCAATTTCTGCTTCAATTAACTCTATTTAAAGAAAGTTGAAAATGTGGACAAATTTTTTTCCAAGAAAATATTAATTACCAAGCAGACTCAGAAAGGTCAGAAAATCTAAAGAGTCTACTTCCCATGAGGGGATAGACAAGCAAGAGAAAGATTAAGGAGTTACTACTCACCCTCTCCTCCACAAAAGCACCTGACTTCAACAGTTTCACCATCTATCCAAATTTTACAAAAAGATTTAATGGTACACAAGGCAGTTCAAGAGTATATACAGAAAAGGAAAGCACATGAAGTTTTTATGAAGGCAGCCTAACACCTGACAAAGAACAAACCACAAGCATGTGAGGGTCGTATCACAGATGCTAGGATGATTCGCTATCAGGAATTTTGTAATATGGTTAATCATATTCATTGACCAAAGCAGAAGTACATAGGGAAGTTCCTGCTAGTCCTGTGGTTAGGGCTCTGAGCTTCCACTGCAGAGGTCATGGGTTCCGTCTCTGGTCCCTTGGTTGAGGAACTAAGATCCCACAAACCACACAGTGTGGCCAAAAAAACCTCCCCCCAAAACAAAAACACAGAAAGTAGAAATTCTTAAAGACACGACAAAGGAATTCAATAAAACTCAGCATCTATTTCAGAGCAACATGCCCCTGGTCTCCGCACAGTGTTTTCTTCGCCTAGGACACTCTTCCCTTGGATGCCTGCCTGGCTCATTCCCTCCTTCCACTCAAGGCCAAGACCACTTTAGCAGAGGTTCTATCCTGATTGTCGTATCTGAAAATAGTGCCCCTCTCGCTCCCTGATTACTCTATGCCCCCTTATCTCTATTTTATTTTTCTTCATTGCACGTGCTACCATCTAACATTTATGGATTTATGTATTGTCTGTCTCTGTCTAGCAGAATATAACCTCCATGAACCACAACTTAGTACAATATCTGACACATTGTAGGTATTCCATAAATCTTTGTTGAATCTTCTCTAACATCCTGCATGTGGGTGTTTTCAGAAATTGTCATGCTTTATGGAGAGATACTACTAAATTGAACGATATGAAATTGCCAATATTTGACTTTTTTTCATCTACAAAAAGGGCAATTACACATGTTTTAAGAAAAGGATGTGCACTATTGCTTTTATTATTTAATACTGTTTTGGCAATACTACCGTTTGGCAATACTAGTACAATTAGATAAGATAAAGAAATAGCAGATACAAATGTTGGAAATTATTTACATGTGATGTAATTTTTAAGGGGCTTCCCAGGTGACTCAATGGTAAAGAATCCGCCTGCCAATGCTGGAGACCTGGGTTTGATCCCTGGGTCGGGAAGATCCCCTGGAGAAGGAAGCAGCAACCCAATCCAATATTCTTGCCTGGGAAATCCCATGAACAGAGGAGCCTGGGGGGCTACAATCCATGGGGGTCGCCAAAAGTCGGGCATGACTTAGTGACTAAACAACAACAAACCCCTCTAAATCTGACCACATTTAATAAAATTTTTTCAGTTGGGGGAAAAATGTCATAAACAAAGTAAAAATAAAGACAACTGACTAGTAGCAATACTTGCAGAACATGGCACACAAAGGGTTAAGCTCCTTAATATAAAGACAAACAGACAAAAGGGCAAAAGACATAAACAGAAAGTTCACAGGAAGAAGAAAGAAGAGTTTAACACCAGGGATCAAGCCCACAACTCTTAGTTCTTCTGCACTGGCCAGGTCGGTTCTTTACCACGAGCACCACCTGGGAAGCTCATGTTGCTAATATCAATTGTTAAACAGCAAATGACATTTTTTCAATATTTGTGGAGACACTGCAACAATCTACTCTGTGTACAAATATATGTACATCTGTTTGGAGCAGTTCACTATCAAAATGATACTTAACTATGTTTGGCAAATGTTAAACTATGGCTCTGTTTATTCTTCTTTCTTCAGATAATTTTTGGTATGCTTCTAAACAAATTTTTGAAGTATAAAAAATCCCTAATGGTAATAGACATTAACCATTCCATTAGAAACAGAAGTGTCAACAGAGGCATAATCCATAAGCCCACAAGCATATCTGAGTGCCAAGGATGTGTTGACATGTATTAGCTTATAGCACGCAGATTTGATACAAATGAAGGCTAAATGCAAACTATTTAGCTGGCCAGCCTTGATATGACCCTCTTAGCTGTTGTGATATTATCCAACTAACCGTCCAGAGACGTTCCATCTGTGTTGTCTGGTTATTCATACATGTTGCGAACATCCACCACTGATGTCATAAAGTCTGCTCTGCTACAAGACATATAGTAGAGGATACGATGCTCCCCACCAGGGGCCCTCCAATCGCTTTATCGTTTCTCTGCAGGGTGCTTTCACTCACAGCGGTAGCATCCATCTCTCTGTCAGAGGACTGTCCCCAGGTTGCTGGATCCCCAGAGAGCTGAAAGTACCTTAAGTGTCTCCCCCAGTTCCATCTCCAGCCATCACCAATGGTAACGGATGCTGGAGTGAAGCACTGCAGTTACTGCGCCCCTGACCAGGGTCTCCATGGTCACCCTGTGGGATACTAAGGAAAATGACCCTTCTTGGAACTCTGTTTAACGCTGTACTCTTTCTTGGCTTCAATCATCTTCATAGGGGTCTTTTTCTCAAGGTCTGCTTCTAAAGAACCCAAGCTAAGACACCGTGTTTTACTTTTAGGCAAAGTATCCATAGCTCACAATGATCAGCAGATAGGGGATCAATATCAGTATAACACGTGAGTTGGTTTATAAAGGACTTTTTTCCAGCATATAAATATCAGCTTTCTCATAATTGAAGAGAAAACTTTAGAAATACATAAAAACATCAACAAAAAAGCTGATTTACTTCCAACAATACAAAAATACACATACACAAATTTATTCACTATGTTAGTAATTGCAAAATACTGGGAACAATCTAAATACGCACACAGGAGAGTAGTGGAATAAGCCACTGTATAGCCACATAGTGGATGACTACGCAGCTGTGAAAAAGAATGAGAATGAACTCTGAACTGATGGATAGTGATTTCCAGGTCATACTATTAAGTGAAAAAAAAAGCAAAGCTCAAAAGACTATTTATGGAGATTCCTTAAAAAATTAGGACTAAATCTACCATATGTACTCTGGCCATGTAAAGCGTTGACATCAGGGCAAGTTGGGTGAAAAGTATATATCAACTCTCTGTACTGTTTTGATGATTTTTCTGTAAGTCTAACCACTACAAGTTCACCCATGCTAAGCTAACTGAGGGAATCTGAGCTGGCAGGCTCTACTCTGCCTGTGTTAAGTATTACTTAAAACCAGCTCTACAAAGAAAAGTTAATCCTCAATAATGGATCCTACAAACTGTCCTCTTCATTTGCTTTTTGTTGTTGCTGCTCAGTCACTAAGTTGGGTCTGACTCTTTAGATCCCAGGGACTGCAGCATGCCAGGCTCCTCTGTCTGCGGGACTTCCCCAGCAAGAATACTGGAATGGATTGCTATTTCCTTCTCCTCTTTTTAACCCTAACTATAGCTCAGCTGATAAAGAATCTGCCTGCAATGCAAGAGACCCTGGTTCGATTCCTAGGTTGGGAAGATCCCCTGGAGAAGAGATAAGCTACCCACTCCAGTATTCTTGGGTTTCCCTGGTGGCTCAGCTGGTAAAGAATGCACCCACAATGCAGGAGACCTGGATTCAATCCCTGGGTTGGGAAGATTTCTTGGAGAAGGGAACAGCTACCCACTCCAGTATTCTGGTCTGGAGAACTTCATAGACTGTATATACATGGGGTGGCAAAGAGTCAGACAAGACAGAGCAACTTTCACAACTAAGATAATGCATATAGGCAGTGATTTTCTTTCTCTTTCTTCCTTTTTTTTTTTTAATCACAGGTAGAATGAGTTTCACATAACTGGCTTGTTGTTTTGTTGTTTTAGTCGCTAAGTCATGTCTGACTCTCTTGCAACCCCATGGGCTGTAGCCCACCAGGCTCCTCTGTCCATGGGATTTCCCAGGCAAGAAGACTGAAGTGGGTTGCCATTTCCTCCTCTAGGAGATCACCCCCACCAGGGATTAAACCCACGTCTCCTACATTGGCAGGTGGAGACGTGAGCCACCAGGGAACCCCCAAAATGGGTTTGTGTGAGTGCTCAGTCATGTCTGACTCTTGTGAGCTCACGGATTGGAGCCTGCTAGGCTCCTCTGTCCATGGAATTTTCCAGGCAAGAATACTGGTATAACTCTGATGGAAGTGGCCTAGTTTAAAAATTTAGAATGTTAGAGTCCTCAGATTTAAACAAATGCCTATGTTTCTGGACCATTATACATGGCCTATTTCTCATGTTTCAGAATAAAAAAGAAAGGGAGAAGTTAGAACCCCAAAGCAGCCATTGCCATGTTCTACCCAATTTGTCAACATAAGAAATGTTCTATTTTAAAAGGTTGGCTCCTTACTTGGAGTACGCTGGAGAAACCCAGTATGGGTTGTCCTCGGCTGCCTTGGCATGCCGCAAAATGGCTTCCCGGGGATTGCTGTCGTCGGTTTTGTCCAGAGCAATGTTCTTCACAATGTATGAAGACAGAGTGCCTCCATGAGTTCCAACCCGGCCACCACGACCTGTTCCAAAGGGAAAAAACAAATCAGGAACAGACTGAGCATACACTCTGGGCTTATCTGACAAGGTTGAAAATCCTTCACTGCTGGCTGCCCAGGCTACAGGTTAAATGAATGAAAGGGTAGGGTCAGGGATTCAGACTGACCTGATTTTTGTCATTCTGTGAAGACTCAAGGTTTTGAACATTCTGGGGCTTCTATAGACTTTGGTCTAAAGCACACTTAAGAGTACTTGAGTATCATCCTTTCTGCTTTCATTTAAGGTAATCACAACCAAAGTGGAACATCACCAAACCTCAACTTTCCCATAATATTTTAAAATACAGACATGTTTTTATTATGCTTTAGTTGCCTAATTTACACAATGACAGCAATGTAGGAAGAAATACAAATAGTTTGCCATGTATATGCCTTAAAAAATTCTCCAGGCATGAATACATGATATTCAATTAATAAAAATAACCAATAATCATTATATGTTGTTTTAGTTTTAAACAAGAATATCTTAGGGCTTGCCATCTTCCAAGGACCTTGTACGAAAGGAAACAAGTAAGATGAATAGATTGATTGACATTATTTTACTATATGTAATGGCTCTTGACAGGAAGCTTCACCTGGGCGGGAATTTGTTCCCCACTGGACCCTTAACTGCTAGCCTGGTTCCCAGTACACAAAAGACATATGACTTTTCAATGAGGTTAAAAGGAGAAAAAAAAAGACAAAACACCACATGAAAAGTCAAGTAGCACTAAAAGATTAATTTTATCAGGCAAGAGATAATTGCCAGAGAATCTGTATGGCCAGTAACTAGTGTCTCAGTAGCACTTGGAAGAAAAGAGCTCTTCAGGCTGATGCGGGAAGGGGATCCATAGGAAGAAATATATCCAATGTGGGAGAAATCAGAAGACAGAGGAGGTTATTTTCAATGAACTGAATAGTTTAAATACAAAAAAGGGAAAGTTAGAAAAGAGGGAAAGTATAGAGAGAAGTTCAACGGGCATTTGGGGGCAGGAATGAACCAACGGTCATATCAGAAGATTAGAGGAGGAGAGAGGTGAGGTGTAAAGCTCAATCATGGCTGAGAGTCAGACTGTAGAGAACTCTGAACCTCCGGGCATGTGACTGGACAGCACACAGCTTCTGAAGACGTGGGGGCAGCAGCAAGATGAAAACTACAGGAATTGGGAATAAAAGCTGTAAGATGAATGAAGGTAGTAGTGAGGAGAGAGAGTGAGTTGAGAGAGTGCTTAGGTACAAGGGCTTTTTAATAATCCAGGCAACAATATTATACAGGAATTCTGATTATAGGACGATGGCAGAGAAAATGGGGAAAAAACCGAGACTGGTATATGAGATTTTTTTTCAATGCTAAAGGGGCAGGCCAAAGAGATAGAGGTCCAGAAGTCAGGTTCACATGAATAAACAAGTCATAAGTGATATAAGCTTATGAACCTAGAACGAATGGAAACTATGCAGCTGATAACAGAAAAAGGGATTCTAGTAAAGGTAAGGCTGTATGATGGCCAATGCTGCCTTGCTTTCTTCTGTTCTTACTTTCTTAGAAACTCTAAGGATTTTTATTCATCTTCTAGGGAAATGGGCAGCTCTATTTTAATAATGCAGAACTAAATGATGGCCTCTTTCTGCCTTTTGTGACTCTAATCCAGCCTAAATTTCAGTCAAAGTATTCAGTGTTGAATTTTAAGCCAGTATGGTGAGCAGTGATTTAAACACTGAGTTCCAAGGAGCCCCAGAGCTTCAGTGAGATCACCTAAAGGACTTGGAGACCAAGAAGAAAGGGCTCTGGGCTTCCTCTCTGCTTCAGCACAACAGCTCCATTTGCAACAGTTTTATGCACTGGGTTTCTGCATCAGTTCTTTAAGCAAAAAGTTCTGAGGCTCAAAGAAGGTGTTTGAAAATTCCTATTTAGTAAAAATCTCTGAAGACGGGTATCCAGGCCCAAAAGATCTTCCAAGTTCTGTCTCGATTACCCGCCCCTGGCCCTCAACGACCCCCTCGGCGAGTCACAAGCTAGATCAGTCACCTGGGCCTGCGACAGGAGGCTCGGGTTTGTGAGACTTCAGGGGATCCAGTCTGTCCTTCTCCAGCTGTTTCCTCGTGCTCCGTTGGCGAGGTTCGCGGAACATAGGCAAGGCATGAGCTAGGAGAAGTCACAGTTGAAAAATTTCATTATGATAATAACCCTTCCATCCAAAAACATAGCTAGAGCATGACTAAATGTAGATGAAATGGAAGTCATAATGACGGCCTTCATCTAATAATAAAAGACAGTCTTACTGCAACCAATTAGCCAATTTCGTTTGAGACCAGACACATTGTTCACCTCTCCTGGCAACTAATGGCGCTCAGGAAGTACTGTCAAATACCGTCACGGAAACACTGATGAGGCTCCCCATCTACCAGACCGTGGGCAGCAGTTAAACTTAACTTCTGTGGTTTTGACAAGAAACACTTAATGGGGCTGCCTCTTACTTTTTTCCTTACAGGACCCAAATGTGAATAATGTCAACAGCTTGCCTCCTCAGAGGCCTCATAAACACTGGAGTCACTTCACACATTTCTGAAATGTGACAACCTCTCAGGAACGGCTGACAACACTGAGCAACCAGAAGGGAGGGACACTCATCCCACGGAAACTGGGACAGAGGCTGTCTTGAATGTACAGAGGTGGCTGAATCTCCTCACATGGTGCCTTGACAGAGACTTATTCCTTCTTCAATGTGGTAGACAAAAGAATAAAAATGAGAGCAAACATCTGTCCAATTGCTCTTGGTTGTTCACTCAGTGTCAGAATTAAATTTCAGAATATAAAAGAAAATACAAATTTATAAGGGAAACAGTGTCATATTCTGGTGGAGAGGGGGAAAACTGCTGGGGAAAGAATTAAATATCTATTTATGACCACAAAAAGTACCAGAATAATGTCTTTGAATGTTTACATGCAAATTAAAACTCCTTTAAAAGAAAAAACTGGGGGAGAATTAAAGGCATAATAACAGTTTAAAGGAAATTTATGATGTGAATGATAGAAAAGGCTATAACACCTGAAAAACACTTCTAGTACCGGCCATCCTCAATGCACACTGCCAGCCTGGACCAGGACCATATCACTCACCAGTAAATATGCCTGCCTTGAGTTAGGGGAGCTGAGAAACACAGCCACCCATCACTCTGTTGGGCAACATGACACAATAGTATTTTTAGGAGAGGGAAAAATAGCTTTTCACTTCAAACGACTGCAGGAATTTAAGTAGGCCGCATGTAATTACATGAGCTAGACTGCTTCTGACACTGACTTTAACACTTCTACTCTTACAAAAAAAAAGATGCCATGGGATCTTTTTACTCATCACCAGCTTCAAGGGGCTTGGTTTTATACAAGACCCATCAGCAGGGAGAAAACCCAGCAGTGCAGCGCCCCCTGGGCTTGAGGCTGAGACGCTGAGAAAGTTCACAGGGATCGCTACTGCATCTGAGATCTTTCTAGCCGCTACCCGTGGCAGGTCTGAGATTGTGACTCTGGGAAACAAAAATCTATCAGATCAACAAAGTTGTGTGACAAACCTGAGAGACGCTGCCCTGTCCTGATAAGATTTCTGATTGTACCTCAGGTAGTTCATTTTATATCCGAAGGTCTCTGGATCAATCTGTCACAGGGTCACAGAATTTAGGCTCTTCCTTTTGGGGTTGAAAGTTACATGAAGTCACCCTGTCTCTGTGATGAGTCACAGAAGCTAAAGGAGTTAGCTATTATATGACTCCCATCCTAAACACATGAATAGGATATTTTCTAATATATGCCTGAACTTGGAGGGCTTTTTCTGTCTCTAAAGCCATGAGATCAACAGCACACAAGACTAGAAGACAGATGCATGACAGAGAGACCATGCTAACAACTTACGGGTGATGATGTAGTCCTGGGTTAGAGTCTCCGCTTGCTTCGCCTTCCGCTGGGTTTTAACTACACATAATTTCGCTCCCCTGAGAGGAGTTAAAGCAAATTATTTCCTTTATTTGGTCTTAGAAACAGAAAAGTCGATGTCAAAAGCATTAGACACTTTTAAGGAACACACTCTGTACACATCATCTCACCAAGTCCTTGACTTTCCAAGGACTAGCAACAGATGGAGCCCTTGGTGATAAGACACTGAACATATGGGACGGCAAGTCTGTGCATCAGTGGTTACTACCGTGTGAGAGGGTTAGAAAGGTAACTGGAAAACAAAAGGCTAGTTAAAAAAAATCTATAGAAATAACCTAAAATTAAGATCTTAAAGAGATATTAATAACATTAATCAACCTTTTCACCCTAAAGGTCACAGGATTCAAATTTTAGTTTATGGCTCAGATGAAAGCAACCTGGGTGGTCTACAGCCCAAGTGGCATTTGTCCACATCTCAAATACAAGAGTAAAGTGTCTGGATCCTAGTCAGCTTGGCAGGATTGCCAAGGGGCTACAGCCCAAGAATGTGTGGGATTAGCCAAAAGTGTGCTTAGAATGTTTCACTCTCCTTAGCAATAATGAGTATCCCTTTCAGGAGAGACAAATACAAATAAGTAAATTTTTTAAAAGAGTCCAAAGATAGTGCCTTCTAAAGGGTGCTATCAAATGGGGTTCATCATTTTCTCAAGTAAAATGGACCCCTTCCTTTCATCCTACTTAACATTAGTATTTTTAATTTATTAAGTAACAAAAAAAAATCCGATTTGTTCTTAAAGACTACAATATGTAATTTTATTTTATGGGGCAAAGGTTCCAATTCCAGAAAATTCTGAGGGAAAAAGGACTGTCTGCTTCTATTTAGAGCCAGACTATAGTCAATAAATATTAACTAATAGAGGACAGGCTTCCTTTCCCCCCAGAAGAATGTGGGACCTCACAACAGGTTTATGGGGGACCCCAGTAAATTCAGCATGTGGAATTTTGTACTAGATAGCCAAGGTTTACTCTAAAGAAACAGCTAATCACTTGCTGTATCTTAATAGAGAGAAACAGACCATCTCTTTTGGATGGTGACACATGTTTACCTTTGTGCCCAAGGAAAAGAGAAATAACTGAGGGACTGACTGAGCCTCCAGTGAGGTTTTTAGATCCTTGAAACACACTGGTATGTTTAAATTTGGCAACTGGGCAGATGTGGGGTAGAAGGGGAAACTGTCTGTGCTGTCCTCCTCTGCTGGCAGAGAACAACTCCACCAAACATCCAAACGGTACCTGAGAAAAGCCCAGACAGAAAGGGAACAAAACGGACAAGCCGGTTCCATTTCCTGTGAGTGGTTCGTTCCCTGCTGTTAATCCCTTACATGCATCACTGCTAATGCCACTGTCCAGGGTGGTATGCAGAGTGGGCAGGCCTTTCCCCCCCTTGCACTCAACATTTCAGCTAAAGAACTGCAAATCCCTAGGAAACTTTCACTTTGAATTCTGTATGGATCAAGGAGCTATCTAAATCCTCTTTAAAGCACAATATGAGGAGTTTGAGGCTTTACTCTGGGCCAGCTGCATTTTCTAAAAGGGTGGATCCCCATCAAAGAGGGAAATAAATAAAAGCAGGGGTGAAAAAAAAGCCCTCCCCCAGTTGTTGTCATCCATCTCAAACAGGCAACACTTATGAAATACCTCTGACTCTTGTTGGGGTCATAGTAGACTTTAGCCAACCCATTTCCCGTCCCCACCATGATCTGGTTCAGCTTTGGGTGCCACAGGCAGCGGACAACGCTCTGAAAAAGAAAAGGCATGGGAATCATCTAAATGGGGCACAGACAAAAGGGAGAGAAAACTCTGCTGGTGCTTGGACGGCTAGTTTACTAAACTGAATGGCACCCTGATGATGACTTGCAGCTTTTAGGGCACTTTCTTCCAAACCACTGAGTTATGTTCTATCACTTATTATCTCTGTGACACTCTATAAAAATATAAAAGATGTCCCCTTCCAGCCTTCTCTCTGCTCCTTTTCTGATAGCATCAAAGCCACGAAGCTGGGCCTTCCCAGCTCTGCTGTCATGTGAGGCTGGCATCTTGGAATGCTGAACCCACATAACTTGGTTCATTTTACCAATGAAGCAGATTTAGATCTCAGCGAATCATGCTTTTATGCACACAGTATGCCCCTCTGCACAGCATATTGAGGCCAGGTGGTTACTATTTTTAGTTTACAAAGATCCAAATCTCATAAAGCTTTCTCAGGAACAACACACATTTGTGAACTGTGAATAATATCTCTCTATCTATGAGATTAACCAGCAGGACAATAGCAGAAGTAAAACAGAGATATGGAATGTAAAGACGTGATGTTAACCTGAACGAAAAGCAGGTTAGGAGAAGGTTCACTGGAAGAAGCTGTGATCCTGTGAATCATTACTGGTGAGGAAAATAAGTGCTATTCTGGGGTCAGAAAGAACTGCAAGTTCCCAGTAAGAACTACAACCTGTTTTTAATTTTTGCTGAAATAAGAGGGCAGAGGTGGAAGAGATGGCAGGGATAGAATTAAAGGAGGGAAAGGAGGCTAAGGTTGGTAGGCAGAAATACCACATGTTGGGTTCTGCAGATCTCACTCTGATAGAACAAGAAATGAGTGGAAGCATTAATTCAGTGATTATTAGGAATCTCTCATGTGCCAAGCAACATACAAGGACTAATGGAAAAGGGTACAATTAGATATTGCCATCTTACATTCTAATATTAAAATGCGAATCATGGAAATTTCTGTCTTCTAAATCTACCTTGGGCTGAATTTTTTTTTTTTTTTTTTTTTTTTTGCTTCTTCTCCCCAACCACATAGTTCTTTTGTTAATATAGAATATCTGGTAATTTCTGCAATCCCTTTTGATAGAAATTCTGGCTTCCACTTGACTGGTAAAAAAATGAACATAGTTAAATGGCTACAAAGCCCACTCTGAGATTCCTGAGAAACTAAGGAAGAAATGTAAGAAATGTCAAAGTGTCTGTAGAACTTCTAGTTCACGTCTGACAATATTCTAGAAGAGTGGTTCTAGCACTGCTAAACAGGGTTGAGATGTTCTATTGAGAAAATCAAACCAGAGTGGCTGTGTTTATCCTGTCATCAGGGGGAAAATTAAGCTAAACAGGCAGGTTTGCACAATTTTAAGTTTTCGCCCCACAATTTTTTTTAAACCTATAGTATCTGCTACTCAATGTCTACTAGCAAGTGCTAAAAGATGATAAAACATATACAATGGTGAGTGAATATTAATAGAAAAACTTGAAAATGGTAAATCATATTTTTCAGTAAATGTGAAAGCAGTAAATCAAAGTTTAACAACTAGGGGGTGAGGTTGCTGTCGCCTTTGTGCACGTGCTCGTGAAACTTACTTTACAGTGCGTGTGTAGAAAAAGTCACACTTTTCTCCCAATAAAACTGCCTTGTTGGTAAGATGGAATTAAGTTTATCAATAGTTCATGATCTGCAAAGCACAGTCTGACTACAAGGTGTTCCGTCACTGGGACTAATGTGAGAACCATGCCTAGACCACTGGAAATCTCTAGACGATCTAGGTCAGGCATGTGGAAACTTGAAAAGAGTCACAGACAACTTCCCATCAAAGCTAGAATAAGCTCATCCAAGCCAATATTCATCTCCTTCAAGTCTTGGCTTAACTGTCATTGCTACTCAGAGCACCCTGTTTGAAACGGCACCACACGACCCCTTCTTTCCTTGTTTTCATGGCATGTGTCACCTTTTAAGATGATATACAACTTACTGTTAATCATGCTTTTGACATATATATAACTTACTGCTAATTATGCTTATTGTCTGGGCTTCCCAGATGGCACTAGTGGTAAAGAACCTACCTGTCAATGCAGGAGACCCAGGAGATGTGGGTCCGATCCCTTGGTCGGGAAGATCCCCTGACGGAGGGCACAGCAACCCACTCCGGCATTCTCGCCTGGAGAATCCCACAGACAAGAGGAGCCTGGTGGGCTACGCTCCGCGGCGTCGCACAGGACACACTGGACACATTGGACACATTGGACACACAATGGACACATTGAAGAGCCTAAGTAGGCACGCACACATGCTTACTGTCTGCCGCCCCCACTAGAATAAACCCTCTAGACAGGCTGCTCCTGGTCTGTCTTGTGTGGCCAAGGGTCTCAAGTGCCTAGATTAGTGTCTGATACTTAATAAATATTTGTTGCAGGAATGAATTAAAGTTACAACTCACCCAACCTAAATAGATTGCTTTGCTAGGTGGGGTTGGAAACAGACAATTTTCAAGTTAAAATCATTACTGCCTATGAGGAATAATTTGATTCCTCCAGATTTTTATTACACTCAAGCATCATACACACACAGAGGGTTAGTGCCCTCCCAATGTGGGCCAGAAAAGAGGGATGAACAAGAGCCAGAGGGGCAAGGGAACACAGTGAGAGGGGCTCTCAAGGGCCTTCAGAAATCTCAGCTGCCCACAATTGGCCCCAGGACAATTTTAAGGACACAGTACTAAAGTTATTTCCCTTCCTTGGTTCTCTAGAGGTCTGGCTAAGCAGTCTAAGATTACTGGTTCTCAAATATGTTGTCAAGCGAGCAGGGTACAGAATTGGAAAAGATCCACAACGTAGGCCTGATAAATTCCAAGACACCAGCCAAACAGGCAGTTTCCAGGGGCAGCAGGTTACCGTTACTCTCTCGTCTACGCCGAGGGTGTAAATGTCAGAGAGAGGCAATGGCCGGGCCAGCAGACCAACGTCTGACTGCTTTCCAGAGAGTCCAAGCTCCGGGCGCTGCATCTCTATTCCCGCTCACAGTCTTTCCCTCCTACACCCTCACACACACACACGTGACTGGGCAGCACAAGCTCTCATGGAGAAGCACGTTTATCCTCCTTTTTACACAGAAGGAAGGAGAAGGCAAGTGAGCCCCCTTGAACTAAATAGTCATTCCAGAGCGCCATCCACTGAGGTGGTGAGTCACCAAGGCATCCCATGAGGGCGCTGGGAGCAGTCTGAGTTAGGCAAAAGATACTTAAGGCTCAATTATCCTAAGATTGGTTATTAATCAAATACTACTCGGATTCCAAAACATGGAATGAAGAAACAGAATTCAAAGTCAAAGGTGGGTGGGCTTTTTTTTGTTTGTTTATTAATATTTATTGTGTGTGTTTAGCTAACCTTCGTAAACTTTGCAGCGAATGCAGCTCCACACTTTGTCCTGTCAAGGAAATGCATCTTATAGCAGAGAGCTGGCCATCTGCCAAACCAAACAATTGCTGAGCCGGCAGCGAGGCTGGGGAGCAAGCAGAGCTGCCCCGCTGCTAACTTGTCAAACACACATACTGGGTTTTACATAACAACAATGGGACACGTGCCTGCTAGAAGCCCAAGGAGCTATCACAAGACAAATGAGCTACAGCTACTTAGAAAGAGTGCATTCACTTCATCCACCATCCACAAAGTCACCCTCCATCCTCTGTTCTTGAAGAGGTACTTCTGCAGCTGGGGGCTTGCCACATTCAGACGGACAGATTTACTGAGTGAGACAACGAATGGAGGGCAGAGAACACATCTGAATTAACGGACCAGAGGGAACCATCATGACAGGAGATCTACACGGACCAGAGAGAAAGCACTGCACTGCCAAGAACTAGATTCTGAAGTTAGCCTGCATATTTTAAATATACTGATTTGCTTTATTAAATTGATAAAGGATTTTATTCTTACACTGATCCACTTCATCTTACCAAAGCATTGTGGAATCACCACTGGCTTCCCCTAGCTGCTCAAACTGAACTCCGTGTTACCATAAAATTAAGTTTAGTTTTTTGAACCAAAAGCTACTGTCATTTTACATAATTTGGTGGAGCAGAGGAACCACAGTCTGTCCCCAAAGTACTCAGTTCAAGCAGCAGCCAGAGAGAGACAGTAACTGGTGCTGGAGATCGTAAGCAAGATGACAAGGCAGTGATCAGACTTTAAAGTGCTCAACACAGAGCGCTCTCTTCTCTGCAGAGACCCAAGAAAAGAGGGGGGTGGGGCAGAGAAGAAGAAAACACTTTGTGTACAAAACGCAGTGTCAAGATTCCAAAACAGGAACTTTGGAATTACCCCTCCGCAAAAGTAAAAAGGCCATAAAAACCCCAAATAATTTACTGCTGTGGTTTTTTGGTTTACTTGATGTGATGGAAGCAAATAAGGAGAAGAGGAAGAAATCAATGAGAGAAATGAATCTGTATTTTAGGACATGGGAGGAAAGGAACTATCGGGTTATCTGCAACTTTATGTTATAAAAGTAGCTGACACCTCAGAACAACACTACAAAACTAATCATCTCACCTCTTGATTTCACAAGAAGAAGAAATTGAGGCTTGCAGGAGGCGGGGTAACATTCTCAAGGTCACAGAACTTAAACACGGAGGAGCTGGGATGCTCAGGGAGGTTTTCCCGACTCCCATGCTCATTCCTTTATACCTCCTAATTATGCAACGCTCTGTTTTAGAAGATGGGAAGGAAGAGTCGCTGCAGATTTTAAATCATCTCCAAACCCACCTAACCCAGAAGAAATCTTAGGAAGTTTATACTAAAAAGCAGATGATATTACTAAAATCATAAAAGAAAAAGTTCGCTACTGCCCAGTTCACAAATGTTACTATAAAAGAAATCAATGCCTGCATAACATCTTAGGCGTCAGTAATGCACATATCCAAACACTGCTCTTATTCTACTTCACATGCTAAAAGAAGCCCAGCACCCTTCCTAATTTTGTATCTTAAACATGATTATGATGAAACACCCTTTCCTGATCCTTCCCAGCTGCTGATCCACACTGTAAAAGAAACTCCATCTGGTTTTTTCATGTTTGGTTTTTGTCATATAGTACAAGAATGGATAAGCTAACTCAGAGATTCTTTCAGAGAAGTATTTTCCAAAATCTTCAAAGGTAAGAGCCTCACACATTTCTGTGAAGGAGACTATCACACAGTTCTGCACATGTGTATGGAGGCAGTCTCATGGCCATGCACACCCTCAGGACTGCCCAGTACATCTGAAAGTCCATGTATATGCTGATGCCCAAGTTTAAGAACACAGATCGAGATGTGAGTCCAAAATGAAGAAAAAGAAGGCAGATGAAAATGGAAAGGTACCGGTGAAAAAACATTCTTTGGATTTGCACAAACCCAAGCTTTATTTCACAGAGAAAGAAAAATTGCTTTCCACATTAAAATACTGAACCAGGTAGGTAGAAGAGTCAGGTAGGAATGCTTTAAACTTTTCCAGGTTATTTGTCTTGTCCTCCCAAAGCCTTTGCTTTTCCCAAACTTGGATTATTTTGCAGTATGCTTGGGCCATTGGATTTGGTTTCACTCCTTTCAAGTTCAGGAAGCAAACCTGCTGAGTAAACTTTTGTCTACAATAAATAAGACTCCTCAACACCCACCTGATCTTCACAGAGATACCCCTCAAACAAAAATGTTTAAAGACATTTTCTCTGCTCTTCTAAGTGAGCACATGCCTATCCATTTTTCCCCCTCCACATTCCTCCAACTCTAAGGAAGTTCCATCACAGGGCCAGACAGGTAGCAATTGTCACTCTTTGCTGAAAATCTTCTTAATCTCCCTTCTCCCCTGCCCCAAACAATTCTCTCTCTGATAAACCAGATAGAAGCCCAAAGGTGAAAAGAGGAAATGTCGTGGCACTTTTATAAATGTAGGGGTTGCTGAAAACAAACAAACAAGGAAAAGCATTGCTCTATACCTGCCATAAATATCTGGTACGGGTGCACAGATTATGCTTTTTGAAAAGAAAGTGAAAATGTCAGTAGCTCAGTTGTGTCTGACTCTTTGCGACCCCATGGACTGCAGCCAGCCTTCTCTGTCCATGGAATTCTCTAGGCAAGAATACTGGAGTGGGTTGCCATCTCCTTCTCCAGGGGATCTTCCCAGGGATCAAACCCGGGTCTCCTGCATTACAGGCAGATTCTTTACCATCTGAGCCACCAGGGACGCCTTGGTGAAAACTTTTTGAAAACTGGCATCTAATTATCAAATTAAGTCCTATCAAACCCATGGAAAATGCATTTATTAAAATCAGTTTATTTACAGACTCTGCTCTAAAATTAAGGTAACTGTTAAAGCAGCAAAAATCTGGAACCTGGTAATTGTCCTTGGCACAAAATGAATCACATCTGTAGCTGATAATAAATTCGCCTAAAGAATTTCATCACGAGAAAAAGTTCTCAGAGAAAACCGAAGGTCTCTTGGGTAAGAAAATTAAATACAATCTTCTTCATCTAATTCAAAACACTAATGTCAGTTTGCTCCAGTCTGCTATTTGAGAAGAACTTACAAAGGCAGGAAAAAAAAAAAGGACAAATAATGACTAAAGAATTCTAATAATTATTTTAATTAATGACAGTTTGGGAGCAGGAAACAAATAGGTGACAGGAAGTTAGAGTCTCCAGGGTGAGTGACACCAGCCGTGGATCAAGGCAAATACCCCCCTAGAAACAGCACGTTCTGCAGGCACATTCCCAAAATTCTCACAGAACTCCGTACTGGTGGACACAGGATGGATCAAGGGTGCCAAGATATGGAGCCCTGGGGGGTTGAGAGGGGCCTAGCGCACTATAGCCTCAGGCAAGTCAGCACCAGCAAAGAGGGGGTTTGTCTGTAATATCACATAGTATCATCTACTATGAGCATCAGGCTGTGAAAAAGCTTGGGAAGCACTACCCAAGGCCATCTCTCGATCTAATCTACACAGACTTTACCCTTCTTCATTTGTCTATAGTTCAAGATGGGCATAAAGATAATAAGCATAAATCTTTTCTTTATGTAAATAAACAAAGCACAAATGGATAAAGCTTTAAGTCTCTAACTACTAGACAGGAGATATATATGATCAGATCTTAGAAATCATCAAGCATGTAAAACAAAAAAACTGTAGGAGAACCTGAGTCTTCAGAGATGAACTCTACAGGATATGTAAAGCACTATCTGTTTTAATATAGTATAGGTAAAGAAGTGTTATACATTATACTCTTTTATTGAGCCCTTTGGGGCGGTCTCAAAACCCCTTATGATACAAGATGATCTAGCACTCCAGAAAAGGGGAAAACACTGTCCTGGGATTATGAGTTAATTATAGAACTCTTTGTTTCCCACACTAATAAATTGTGGAAGTCTGGCCAGAATTCTGATAGAACAGCTGGAAAATTTGTTACCAAAGAGCACTCATCAAATTCTGGTTGGGAGAGGAAAGTCTGTCATAGAAAATACTACAAGACATAAAGTCCTTTTCTTGGTCTTCTCTCAGTGGGGTGTGGTGTGCTGCTGGAACTGGACAACAGAGAGCTGTCATTATTGTATCATATGTTTATATATTTTATAAAGAATACTGGGTCATTCTGAACACTGACAAAATTGACCTGTCCACAAAATCAACTTCTCTTTTTTTGACATTTGTATAGGGTCCAGTATGTTTCTCCTTCAGGGTTGTGTTATCTGTTAGGTAAGTCTTCATCCAGGTTTGCCATTCATGGCAATCCTGTCTATACAAGGAAGTGTATAGATCTGCTTAAATGCCAATTATATAAAACACCAAATTTTTGTGTAGAGAAGGAAAATTAAAAGTTTCTAATTAATCAAAAGGGAGACACTGGCTGTTTCTCTTGTTTTCAAGGACTACAAATAGAAGTAAAATAGTACACAGAACACATTTCCTTGAGACTGCTGACACCAATTAAGTAGAAGATGCCTTTTAATACAGCATGTTGCAGAGTTAAATGATACTAGAAAATGAATAAACTATTAAACTGGACAAGACCTTCTTTGACTCCTCATTCTTCAGTGATTTATGAAGTCTGAAGGAGGAATGATAGGCTCCTCATGAGATCAGTCAGACCTGTCAATCTTAAAGGAAATCAGTCCTGAATATTCACTGGAAGGACTGATGCTGAAGTTGAAGCTCCAATACTTTGGCCACCTGATGTGAAGAAGTGACTCCTTAGAAAAGACCCTAATGCTGGGAAAGGCTGAAGGCAGGATGAGATGGTTGGATGGCATCACCGACCTGATGGACTGGAGTTTGAGCAAGCTCTGGGAGTTTGGTGACGGACAGGGAAGCCTGGCATGCTGCAGTCCATGGGGTCACAAAGAGTCAGACATGACTGAGCGAATGAACTGAACTGAAATGAGATCACTGTCAAATAGGTAACTATAGGAAAAGACACTCACTATAGGCTTTGAAACAGGATTCCTACAGTAAACATTATTTCAAAGAAGAGAATGTTGAATAGAAAATCTAAATAACTGCTCCTGAACTAAGAGTCTACTGGTTAAATTTATAAACTGTTCTTTGAAAAAAGACTGGAAATGAGAACAGAAACGAGGTGATAAGCACACCAGAATTTGTCTTCTAAGGGAGAGTAATGACTGGACTTTTGATAAAATACAGTGACAAACTCCAACAAATAACTTTTACTTCAAAGCAGAGTGTGTTCTACAAAACAGACCCAGGAAACAGGTCATATTCATTAACAGTATAACAACCGAAACAAATTATATTCATTAGAGTTTTAGATTACCAGTATTTTAGGCATCCACAGTAAATCTGCTACCTCTACTGAATTTAAAACATAGCTATTTTTAGTAAGTCTGAAAAAGGATCATCTCAAGTTTTAAAGAAGCAGACAAAATCTGTACTTCTTTCATCAAATCTAAAAGAAAACATATTTATATTCTGAAATTCCAAATTAATTAAAAAAAACTATTAACAAAAACAAAAGCAAGAGAAGCTGGCATGGAATAGGCTATGATAATAAGTCCCAATAAGAGTATACTAGAATAAAATATAATAAAAGATAAAGCAAAATTAACAAATACATGTTCACCAAACACTTACTATGTGCCATATATTGTTCTAATCCTAGGAATATAATGTTCTGCCCACTCACATGGCACCAAGGAGCCCCCTTACTCCAGTTTGCTCACTGGAAAGTCTAGAAATAGCTGAAAATAGAGTATCAAAGGTAACAGAAGTGTTGAGAAAATAGGACCCACAAGAAAATGTTAAAATAACAATATCAACTAAGTTTGGTTCACTTAGACAAGAGAAGACAGAACAGTAACTTTATAATCTTCAAGGAAACAGAGGATGTTGACCAGTTGTTCTCTAATTCCTTGAGGACTCGAGTAAAGGATGTGGGCTCTAAGCATGAGAATGTAGGCTAAAAGTAAAGGGGAAAAAAGGTCTGATGATAATAAGAGTTTTTATAAACAGAAATGAGCTTTTTAGGGAGGCTGTAAAATCTTCTGTTAAAAGTCTAATTTTCATATAAGAGAGCTGAGTTGTAGTCCTCAAGTCGGCAAGAAGATGGGCTCTGGACAATAATATTGAGACACTAAGTAAAAAGAATCTGCCTGCAATGCAGGAGACCCTGGTTTGATTCCTGGGTTGGGGAAGACCCCCTGGACACTGCAGTGGGCAGCCTGTCCCTTCTCCAGGGGGTCTTCCTGACCCAGGAATTGAACCAGGGTCTCCTGCATTGCAGGCAGAATCTTTACCAGCTGAGCCACCAGGGAACCCCATGAACACTGGAGTGGGCAGCCTGTTCCTTCTCCAGGGGGTCTTCCAACCCAGGAACTGAACCAGGGTTTCCTGCATTGCAGGCAGAATCTTTACCAGCTGAGCCACCAGGGAAGCCCATGAACACTGGAGTGGGTAGCCTGTCCCTTCTCCAGGGGATCTTCCTGACCCAGGAATTGAACCAGGGTTTCCTGCATTGCAGGCAGATTCTTTACCAGCTGAGCTACCAGGGAAGCCCTCACAGGTCATTAGGAAAACAAATTATAACTACAATGAGAAAGCGTTTCAAACACCTGTTTGAATGTATAAGATAAAAATGTTACAATACAAAGTTGGTGAGGATGCAGAGCAAGTAAAAACACATATACTGTTTGTGGGAATGCAAAATAATACTGCTTATCTGAAGACGGCTTGGAAGTTTCTTATAAAAATAAACATTCATTCACCATATGACCCAGCAAGCCTATTAGGTATTTGCCCTGGAGAAATGAAAAATTATGTTCACACAATGAATGATTCTTATTGTTGTGGTTTAGTTGCTAAGTCAAGTCCAACTCTTTTGCAATCCCATGGACTGTAGCCTGCCAGGTTTCTCTGTCCATGGGATTTCCCAGGCAAGAATACTGGAGTGGTTGCCATTTCCTTCTCCAGGGGATCTTCCTGACCTAGGGATCTAACCTGTGTCTCTGGCATTACAGGCAGATATTTTAGGGCTGAGCCACCAGGGAAGCCCACAAATGAATGTTTACAACAGCTCTATCCAAAATCTCCCAAAACTAAAAATAATCAAATGTCCTTTAATAGATAAACAAACTGTGCTATATTCATACAGTGGAATACCACTCAGCAATAAAATGTAACAAGTCAGTGATATGCACAACTGACCTGGATGAATCTCAAAGGATGCTACCGAAAGAAGTTGATCTAAAATGGCTACACACACTATGAGTCCATGTACATGACATTCTTGAAAAGTCAACACTAAAGGGATGAAGAACAGACCAATGAATACCAGGGATAAGGAGAGGGAGAGGGGTAAGAGTGTGACTACAGAGGGATGGCACAAAGGAGTACTTGGGGTGAGGGAACTGTTCTCTTTGTACTGATTGTACAAACTGATTGTACTGATGGGATTACAGGAACCTATAGGGGCCAAAAATAACTTTAAAAATAATAATCAGTACTACTAAACTTGTTCCTTTCATTTTCCTTATGTAAAACATTTTAAAATTTGATAAGGTAGATACTGGGCTTCTCTAGTGGCTCAGTAAGTAAAGAATCCACCTGCAATGCAGGAGACGCAGGTTCAATCCCTGGGTAGGAAATGGCAACCCACTCCAGTATTCTTGCCTGGAAAATTCCAAGGACAGAGAGCTTGGTGGGCTACAGTCCAGAGCAAATAATCAGACATGACTGAGCGACTAAACCACCACCACCATTAAGGCAGACATTAACAGTTAAACCACCATGAAACTGGTGATTTCCTTCCTTTCTACTCTCATATGCCTACAGATGAACACTCAACTGCACTCTTTAAATCCTGAGAACTACTGTCCTGGAACATCCATAGCGTAATACCATTAGGTGCAATGAGAAGTGATTTAATCACACCTTGCAGACACCAGTCTGGTGTCCTGTACACTGTGAGGTTAACTTAGCAGGAGATTCCAGCTGAGTTCCAGTCACTGTTTAAATTGAACTCTGGTTTGTATGCTGCCTCCCTCAGGAAATTTCAAGAAAGGGTTTAGTAAGTCAAATCACAAAAGTAGTAAAATCGCAACATTGTTTTTCTATCCTAGCCCAATGGCATCTCTTTTCATCACTAATTAAAGAAAATATTCTTACAGAAAGTAGCACTGACTGATCACTGTGCTTTACAGTAAAGCATTATCCTAGTTACCAGGCTGGAAGTTAGCTCAGGACCCGGGAAACAGGCAGTACTGGAAAAAGAACCATGTAATTGCTGTGCTGGCAAACTGACACTAAAACTCCACCATGCTCTATTGACTCCCAGGTTCCCTTTCAAATATTAATATACCTCAGAAGGCCAGGAAATACACAGTGCACACACACGCTTTTTTGCTCCCAGTGAGCAAATGCTCAATAAACCTAGGTTGAGTATACTGTCTTATCATTTGGCAATAGGAGAAGAGACACATTTTACTAAACACAAACATACTGATCAGGACCCATCTAGAATTTACATTGTTTAATCTTCCCAAGAAAGTGAATTTCATTAAGCTGATATTGCTTTATTCAAAATAATACATAATTCAAAGCAACTGCTATTTCCTAGCCAACCAAGCAGACTCATTGCTCTTTAATACAAATCAGATAATGGAAAGCTAGTTTAACCCAAAGTCCATTTTTTCCCATTCCCTTGTGCTTCACATTAAAAAAGGTTTCACTGTATTTTAGAAAGCAGATAAATGCCAAATACAGTCTTTCTTTCATTTTCAGTAGGCATTTGCACTGCCTATGGATCAAGTTCCCTCTGTGTACTATTTTCCTTAAGTTCCTGACTGGGCGAAGAGACCACTTGACTTGTCTATTTCTAGAAAACATTTAAAGAGGTGTGATTCGGCCTGAGCTGGGACTAGTAAAACAGATCATTAATCTATTCCCAGTACAAAACGGAAGAACAGAGGAGTTCTTCAGCTCCTTCAGAGACAAGCGTTCACAGGCACAGCTTCATTAATTCATTAAGTTCGAAGTAAATTCCCAAACTAGCTATACCTGTATTCAAGCATGAGAACAAAGACACATTCCAAAGCCAATTCTAAGGACTCTGTGGAATATCCATTCATTTGAATGGCCTTTCTGCTTTCCTTCACGTGTACAAATAACATGGGGTAACTGCGGTGTGAAGAGTCAGCATGTCCCTTACACTTAATAAGATAAACAGATTCATGAAGGGCCTATTACTTCATGGCCCCATTATATCCATTTATCTCTCTTCAATCTCTTTGGATTTAAGAAAACAATATTCTCTTCTAATAAGAACACAAAAACTTCTATATGAAATGGAAGTGATAATCCTTTGATTTTATATGCTACATGTCATATTATATATTAACACATATAGCAATTTTCTGGACATCAAAATTTACTAATGTAAATGTCATATTTGGTATAGTCTATGGGTAATATGATAAGATATGATAATTTCTCAGTGATCCTTTCTGTATTGTTATACTACTTTTATAATCAGAAAAACTCAAAATAAAAAAAGCTAATTTGGGGTTTCCCTGGTGGCTCAATGGTAAAGAATCTGCCTGCCAATGCATGAGATAAGGATTCGATCCCTGATCTAGAAAGATCCCACATGCCATGGAGCAACTAAGCCCATGGGCCATAGCTACTGAGCTTGTGCTCTAAGAAAGGGAGCTGAAACTACTGAAGGCGGCACCCTAGAGCCTGCGCTCTGCAACAGCGGAAGCCACTGCAATGAGAGGTCCACGCACCCACCGCCAACTAGAGAGTAGCCCCCGCTCCCCACTTGCCAGCAACAAAGATCCAGCACAGCCAAAAATAAATAATGTTATATATAGAAAAGGCTAATCTGATATAGTCCTCATTGCAATGTACATAGGAAGAATGTATGTACATATCAAGAATCAGATCTTACAAGGCAAAGAAAAATAATGTGAACTCAAGTTCTCTTCAGAACTTCACCTAAATTAAAGAAGGAAACACAGCTGGTATTTTTATGGAAATTTTTGTTTTCTTAAAGCAATCTCTTTTTTTACACAATATGGACCTTACCTTCTTATGCAGTAGGCTATCTTTATAAGTCAGATAAATAGGTCTGAAATAAGAAACTTTCCCACCTTTTGGTAAATATATAAACTATTACTTAATTAAGATACTTTTAACAATAATTCTGTATTTTGCAACCATGATAATTAAGCAGTAGAGATTATAGCCTGTAGATAGGTAGGCATTAAGTAAGTGTGTAGAATCCAAATTTCATCTCTCTGAGGAAAAGAAGATTCCAGAGAACAAACAAGGGTAGAAAGAAACAAAACTCTAAGATAATCCCTGTTTTTTTGCCATCTAGTCTCTTCAATGATTAAAAAATGCTCCTAAAGATAATCAAATATTCTTTTAAATAATCACAAATGAATTTTTGTCTTCCTTAAAAGGCCTTTACTATAACCTTTCTTATATAGGTACTAGGATTCTCAATCAACTTTGAAATGTCTAAGGCAGTCTAGTTGAAAATACCAAATCTAATTTCTCTAACCTTCCCTTCTGTTCAGCAGCCAAATGCTAGCTCAGCTGTGCTAGATGCTATAGCTATGTTTTAAAAATAGAGGTTTAGTTTTTCTCTTTCTTTTCCTCACTTTGTTTGCTCAGTGTTCACAGACACTGAGGTTCCTCAAAAAACTCCTTAAGCAAACAAACAAACTAGAAGAAAAGTCAGGATCAAGTGGGAAATTTCTGACTTTTTTCTTCCTTACTTAAGGGAAGGTCTTCTATCTTTTAAATTACTGTCCAAAGTAACTGAGGAAAAGAGGCCCCACTTCAATAATGCCAGCTCAAACCAGCTTTATTTCAATATGCTTGGGTGAAAGAGTGCCAGTGGTAATATGCTAGCATAATTGTATACACCATGTCCCTTGATTTATTTATATGAGGGAAAAAGGAAATTCTATTAGTTATTCTGCAACAAAGTATAGTAGTTTGATGAAAAATTACTAAGCTAATAATAGTTTAAAATGTATTTCAGAGCATTTCCCAAAATACTTGGAATTTTGAAAAGACTTAAAATTTCCTATGTTTCTTCTAAACATAATTACTTAAAAAAAAAATGATAGGTCATCTCAAATTACATTTTATCCATCCCTTTTCTCCAATGCTTTTTCCCCACATAAAATAGAGTGATGAATGCTTTTTACACAATATATAAAAATTCTAGGGTCCCCTCTTACACAAACACAAAAGTGAGCTTATAAACTCAAGATCAAATTATATTCTGGAATTTATCTTAAAAAAGAGGCTAGGCACATTACTCAAATTACAAAGAATTAGATGATAAATGAGGATATGCGTTTTTTTCAACTTGAACAAGCAAAATTACACTACAGAGGAAACATCTAAAAATAATTTCAGCAAAACTGTAAAATGTCTACAACAGCATAGAGTAAAATTAGTAAATATTAGACACGTCATCTGCTAGTTGAAGACCATTGAGATTCTCTACACTGAACAGGAAAAGAAAAATTTTCAAAAAATATGACAATGCAGTATGTAACTAAAACATTTTTTAAAAATTTGTTTCAAAAATAAATATGGAAAATATAATTGCTATTTCTTTTTAAAGATATTTACTGTGAAGATTACAGAACAGTTTTTAGTTATTAGGAAATAAATTATACAGACTGTTAACATTCTCTAACTGAAAACAGTGTTTGGTTCCCTATATACGTTGTGAGCTTGGTATTCCAGCATATAACTATCCAGGGATTTATTTCGGAGAAGGCAATGGCAACCCACTCCAGCACTCTTGCCTGGGAAATCCCATGGACGGCAGAGCCTGGTAGCCTACAGTCCATGGGGTTGCGAAGAGTCGGACATGATTGAGCGACTTGACTTCACTTTCACTTTTCACTTTCATGCACTGGAGAAGGAAATGTCAACCTGCTCCAGTATTCTTGCCTGGAGAATCCCCGGGACTGGAGCCTGGTGGGTTGCCGTCTATGGGGTTGCACAGAGTCAGACACGTGTATTAGCAGCAGGGATTTATTTAGTTTTTAAAAAGATTGTGAGAAAATCACACTTCATTGAAGTAAATGGCTTCAGGACAAACCTAACACAACCACTGCCTGTGCCAGGTCAAAAAAGCAAACAACTAAATGCAGATGTTAAGAATATGAAATGCTGTCTTCTATCTAAATTAAAACTCAAGAGAGTAATAAGTACCTTATTTTACCAGTGTGTGGCATTTCCAAAGAAATGACAATTCTGGTGTTTTTGTTCCTTAATACTTACACTGACATTTCTTACAACAGGGATTTGAGAACCAGGTTTTTATTTTATTAAATTAATTTTTATTGGAATATAGTTGCTTTACAATGTAATGTTACTTTCTGCTGTACAGCAAAGTGAATCAGCTATCTGGACACATTACTCTCTTTTCTGGATTTCCTTCCAATTTCAGTCACCACAGAGTACTGAGTAGAGTTAGAGCTATAGAGCAGGCCATTAGTTATCTATTTTATACATGGTAGTGTTACATTCAAAAAGCAAGAGAGTTCCAGAAAAACATCTATTTCTGCTTTATTGACTATGCCAAAGTCCTTGACTGTGTGGATCACAATAAACTGTGGAAAACTCTGAAAGACATGGGAATACCAGACCACCTGACCTGCCTCTTGAGAAACCTATATGCAGGTCAGGAAGCAACAGTTAGAACTGGACATGGTACAACAGACTGGTTCCAAATAGGAGAAGGAGTACATCAAGGCTGTAGATTGTCACCCTGCTTATTTCACTTATATGCAGAGTACATCATGAGAAACGCTGGGCTGGAAGAAGCACAAGCTGGAATCAAGACTGCCGGGAGAAATATCAATAACCTCAGATATGCAGATGACACCACCTTTATGGCAGAAAGTGAAGAGGAACTAAAAGGCCTCTTGATGAAAGTGAAAGAGGAGAGTGAAAAAGTTGGCTTAAAGCTCAACATTTAGAAAACTAAGATCATGGCATCTGGTCCCATCACTTCAAGGCAAATAGATGGTGAAACAGTGGAAACAGTGTCAGACTTTATTTTTTTGGGCTCCAAAATCACTGCAGATGGTGACTGCAGCCACGAAATTAAAAGACACTTACTCCTTGGAAGGAAAGTTATGACCAAGCTAGATAGCATATTAAAAATCAGAGACATTACTTTCCCAACAAAGGTCTGTCTAGTCAAGGCTATGGTTTTTCCAGTAGTCATGTATGGATGTGAGAGTTGGACCGTGAAGAAAGCTGGGCGCCAAAGAATTGATGCTTTTGAACTGTGGTGTTGGAGAAGACTCTTGAGAGTCCCTTGGACTGCAAGGAGATCCAACCGGTCCATCCTAGAGGAGATCAGTCCTGGGTGTTCATTGGAAGGACTGATGCTGAAGCTGAAACTCCAATACTTTGGCCACCTCATGTGAAGAGTTGACTCATTGGAAAAGACCCTGATGCTGGGAGGGATTGGTGGCAGGAGGAGAAGGGGACAAGAGGATGAGATGGTTGGATGGCATCACCGACTCGATAGACATGAGTTTGAGTAAACTCCGGGAGTTGGTGATGGACAGGGAGGCTTGGCGTGCTGCAGTTCATGGAGTCGGAAAGAGCTGGACACGACTGAGTGACTGAACTGAAATGAACTGAGTGTTACATGTCAATCTCAATTTCCCAATTCATTCCACCCCCTCAACATCATGGTATCCATACCTGGATTTTAATGACAAAAATACAATTAAATAAAAGAGGTGGGTTTTGACCCCTCTAGCAAAGTGTCCAGCCTCTTTATCCATCCCAAAGAACAAATTTGTTAATCTTCTTACATTCCAAGAAGATTTAAAACTTGAGAAAAAAGATCAAAGGGGCAGTTTAAAGTCCCTTTAGCAGATCATTTTACAATATAAACAGAAAACAATGCTGTCTGATGTTAACAACAACAAAAATAATAAACAAACCCAGACAAATCCTAAATCAGTAATTTAAAAGGCCACTTTAATGTGTATGGCTTTGTCCCTATTTGAAGCTCTCTTTTCATCCATCTATTAAAATGGATCTCAAAATCTGTTATCTGACTTTCTGAAGATAATTCAATATATGGTAAATTCTATTTCTTTAATGAACTCACTCTTCTGTTTGTTTCTTTTCACTTGCTCATCCCTGAAACACTCTGGTTTCCCAGGGCTCATCTCCTCTAACCTTTATGTCCTTTCCTGTGATCAAACTAATCATCAACCAACATTTCAACTGTGAACCATAAATACTTCTCCCCAAAACTATGCTTTTTCCCTTCTAAAGCACCAAAGTTATCTACTCATCTGTCTACTGAACATCTCCACCCAGACATCCTAAAGGTACTTTAAATTCAACATACCACTGACAGACTCAGTGTTTTCTTCTAAAACCTTTTTTTAAATCATAGGGAACATTGATCCAGTCTCCTAAATTATACACATACAAATAAATACTATATCTTGGAAATCTCACCTTCATACTTCAATAAAAATTAACTTCTAAAACCTGGTTCTGAATGTGTTATTCCTTTGCTTTAAAAAAAAAAAAGGCCATAAGATAAAGTCACTTTCTTATTATGATATGCTGCTGCTGCTGCTAAGTCACTTCAGTCGTGTCTGACTTTGCAGGACCCCATAGATGGCAGCCCGCCAGGCTCCCCGGTCCCTGGGATTCTCCAGGCAAGAACACTGGAGTGGGTTGCCATTTCCTTCTCCAATGTGTGAAAGTGAAAAGTGAAAGTGAAGTCGCTCAGTCGTGTCCGACTCTTAGCGACCCCATGGACAGAAGCCTACCAGGCTGCTCTGTCCATGGGATTTTCCAGGCAAAAGAGTACTGGAGTGGGGTGATATTGCCTTCTCTGTATCATGGTATACAAGGTCAGTTTACCTTTCCATCTCCAGATACTTCTCTCCTGCCTTACTCCTCAGATACACCTGTGCTCTATAACATCCATTACTCACACTTCCCAAGTATACCATTCATTCATTCAATAAACAAGCGCCATCTATGTGCTAGGCACTGTTCTAAGCACTGGGGGTATTGCAGTGAACAAAACAAACTTTCTGCCCTCATGGGCTTACATCCTAGTGGAACTAGACATATAAAAAACAAATATATAATAGGTGAAGTGGCGGTAAGTGCTATGGAGAAAGAGATCTAGCTAGAAAAGCAGTTCAGAGCAACATAACAAACAGCATGATCTGTACACTTAAGACATCCAATCCACATGTCTTTAAAAACAATCATACTTCTATAGCCCTTAATTTATTTACATTTACATTTACATTTTATTTTAAAAATATAACCCCATGAATACTATTGAGAGGCACAGTCATTAGCAGCCATTAAAAAAATAAACATCTTACTTCTGGAGTGACCAATCATAATAATTTAATTTTTTGAGATTAAAGTTGAAGACTTAATTAAGTTAAGACTTAATTCAAGTCCAGGTTTGATGCATGAGACAAGGCACTCAGGGCCAGTGCACTGGGATGACCCTGAAGGATGGGATGGGGAGAGAGGTGGGAGGGGGGTTCAGGATGGGGGACACGTACACCCATGGCTGATTCATGTCAATGTATGGCAAAAACCACTATGATATTGTAAAGTAATTAGCCTCCAATTAAAATAAATAAATAAATTTTTTTAAAAAAGAGTGCTTTTCTTTGATTCCAGTGTTTCAGTTGGCTTCTGGATGCACCCCAACAAAGTATTATTTTGTGCTGGCACATTTCAAATTATGTCATGAGATTAGAATCTATAAAACTTAGACTCTCATCTAGAATTAGTCTCATCATCAGTTCACTGTCTAACTAACTACACTAGGTTTCAAATTTAGGGCCTACAATTTAAGACTCCATAGTAATACTAGAATATTACAGACAGGAACTTTTTGCTGGTGATTTAAAAACAGTGGTCCAACGGTCCGATTCATGTAGGTACATGGTATGTCTCAACTGTTTACAACGAGCTGAAACAACAGGAGAAACCTACAGAAGAGCAATACTTAAAACAAAGGATATTACGAAAGGATCTGACAGTGAGCCAAAGAAAATCTGCATAGATGTTAATTGGCCTGTTTTGTACTCAAAATATAACAATGATTTGCCTTCCCATCTAAATAATAATACATACTTTAAAAGACTTTAAAGGAGCTCAGATTTTCCTCTGGGAATCTTCACTATTATTGTATTACATACGGCTCCAGTCTCTAGATATCAATGAATGAATGAATGCCTGCATGCTCACATGCTGGTGTTTTACTACTTACATACATATGTAAAAAAAACTTAAGGGGGTGGGGATTTGGGAGTTAAATCTGAAATGCTTTAAACTTCTAATAACTAAATAGAAATTAAACTCAGTGGAAGCTGCACCTTACCTCAATGACAACTCTGACAAGGAAAATTCTGTCAAAGATTTCAAATAATGATACGCTTCATCACCTTCTGAGGGTGTAACTTTTCACTCTGTCCACAACCCCTGAATCCTTACAAACACGCACACTGTGGGAAGCTTCTTTCTGTATGCTAAATGATGATCTGCCTCTCCTCTCCTGAAATTGGTTGGCAGAGAAGGTAAACACCCCAGGCCCAGCTGAAATTCTGACTACCGTGTGCACCCATAGGAAATACTGGGTCAGGAGAGTGGAAAGTGTAGGCAAGCCACTCTGCAATGTACTTACTAATAATTTCTGTGCTGGAGGAAAAAAAGCAGCTACCACTGCACTGTAAGGGCAAGAGCTTATGTTCTGTTTCAAAACCAAAAGCAAAGATGGCTAATAAGAGGCAAGCTTCACTTTCTTCTCAAGGCTGGGAGAAAAGAAAGTACATACCGCATCTGTGATGTCTATTTCATACACCCTTTGGAAAGTCCTGCGCTCGAAGAAGACAAGTTTGCCGCTGCCACATCCTCTTTGGACAGATGTCCCCGTGACCACGAGTTTATCATCTGGGCTGAAACAGCAGTCAGTCCTGCAGACAACATGAGTTCATAAGGTGAGGCTTCTGATCCCACAACAAAGGAGCAGCAATGAGCAAGTTAAATAAAACATAAACAGCACCACTGTAACAAGAGACAACTCTTACACAGGGTGTATAATACATCAGGCGCTTACATTAATATCCCCATTTTACTGAAGAGGAGACTGAGGCGGAAAGAAGTTAAATGAATCTTGTCCAAGATCACAAAAGTAAGTGGTGCAGCTGGGGTTCAAATTTAGTCTGATTCCAGAATCTGTGCTCTAATTTCTAAATATTATAATATCTTTTACTGTAAATAGAGTGTGGGAAAAAACTCAATATTGACATAGATCCTGTCTATACAAATAGACAGTGTATAACTAATGTCTAAGTGGTAATGATTTTGACCAGTTTGAGAACTATTTTCATCAGCACTACCTCTCAGATAATTTGAGTTTTGTCAAGTCAAGCACCAAGCAATGAGGAGCAGCCTGCACCGCTGGAACCTAACTGATGGCTATGATTCAACGGCTCTTGAGGATGAGAGGTCCGGCCATCTGACTGTGAATAACCTAAGACATGAGCCAAAGACATTATGCAGTTAGAATTACTTGTAGCAGGCACTCGGCTCAAAACATTCATATTGGCCATAAATTCACATTTGTTTGTCCATCTGTTTAACAGATAAACATCATGGGCCACAGGCCATGCTGGAGTTAGTGCTCTGATATTATATAGCTTCCTCCATTTGCTGCTTCCATTACCATTGTGCTCTCCTTCCTGGTCATCATTTAATACAGATGTGAAATTTTATTTCAACCAAAATAGAAAATTTTGCTTAGGCACCAACTGTGGGACTTAGACATCAAATCCCAACCTCAGCTGCTTGCAGAAAAATCTTTAAAGCTTCAGTTAGCAGAATGGAGATTACAGTGTTCACCAGCCAGAGCAAGACGGTCTGAACAAGTGAAGGTTACCAAATTATTGATTGGAATGATGATAAGAAAAATTGAGGAAATAATACATAAAGGTTCAGTAACTATGAAAAATTGCTTTTATGGTTGTTGTTGTTCAGTCACTAAGTCATGTCTGGTTGTTTGATATTCCATGGCCTGCAGCACGCTAGGCTTCTCTGTCCTTCACTATCTCCCAGAGTTTGCTCAGACTCATGTCCATCGAGTTGGTGATGCTATACAACCATCTCGTCCTCTGTCACCCACTTCTCCTCTTGCCCTCAATCTTTCCCAGCATCAGGGTCTTTTCCAATGAATCAGCTCTTCACATCAGGTGGTCAAAATACTGGAGCTTCATCTTCAGCATCAGTCTTTCTAATGAATACTCAGGGTTGATTTTCTTTAGGATTGACTGGCTTGATCTCCTTGCAGTCCAAGGGACTCTCAAGAATCTTCTCCAGCACCACAGTGCAAAAGCATCAATTCTTTGGTGCTCAGCCTTCTTTATGGTCCAACTCTCACATCCATATACGACTAGTGGAAAAACCACAGCTTTGACTAGATGGACCTTTGTCAGCAAAAGGATGTCTCCACTTTTTATTATGCTGTCTATATCTGTCATAGTTTTTCTTCCAAGGAGCAAGCAACTCTTAATTTCATGGCTGCAGGCATTGTCTGCAGTGATTTTGGAGCCTAAGAAAATAAAATCTGTCACTATTTCCACTTTTTCCCCATCTATGAAGTGATGGGATCAGATGCCATGATTTTAGTTTTTTGAATGTTTAATGTTATGAGGATTCAAATTTTAAAATAAAGACAGGCCTACTCTGTCATCTATTAAAAGAACAATCCTTGAAAATGTTTTCACTATCCCAAGACCCTATGTGTGCATACAATGTATATATTCACACACACAAACACATGAACATACATCATTTCAACTTCAAAAATAAAATCTTAAATTCTGAAGAATGTACAAAATGAAAGGAAAAATAAAATGCACCTTTCAAAAAACCTATTTCAATCATTCTCTAGTCCCTTTTCTAGATGATCTAAGACATATACCATAAGTTAACATGAAGATGAAGAAGTTACTTTACAATTCTCCTGGGCTTATCAAATATTAAAAAGATGCTACTTACATTGGGAACATTGTGGGAAGACCCGAGGCAGAAAAGAGTGGCTTATTAAACTGTCGGATGTCCCATAATTTTAATGTATCATCACCTGATAGAGGAATGAGAAGAAAAAAAGAGACAGAAAATAAAATTTGCCCAAAAAAAAGAACAAGTTCCATGTTTAGAATTTGCTAAACTTAGTATATAACTTTAAGCATAGGACAGGTGAGAGGAGGTGGGGGAGGGAGGGAGGGAGAGAGAAAGGAAAGAGGCAGGAGGGAAGGAAGAAGGAAGGGGATGCATATAACATGTTTTACTGTTTAACTGGGGAGCCTGAGAGCAGGAGTTGTAAGAACAGTAGAAAGGTACAGGATAATGAACTAGCCTCCTAGAAATTACTTTCCAGATTGATGTAGCATCTGTAGGCTAGGAGGAACCCTGGAGAATCTTCTCTAAAGAGTGACTGTCTGTGAAGCAGATGGTAGTTTCCCTGTGGTGTATTTGTGCAAAACTTGACTTCTTAAGAAGATATTAATTTAACAACTATCAGGACTGAAAATAGTGCAATTCACAACAGATTCTTTTTCCCACTTGTGTGTGGGTAAAACTATCCATTAACATTAATGAGGGTGAGCCATGTGATTCCATTCCCTGCAGGGTAACTCGATCTGTGCCTCTCATTCTTCACTTTGCTGGGGAGTACAGCTTTTCCAAGCCATTTAAAGTATAATGAATATTCTTTAAAGAATCACTTTTGAAATATTTCTATAAGGCTACTAACTAATTCCTGTCCATAATGAAAGCCAGAACTCTTATAGGTAATACATTTGCTATTCTTGCTCCCCAGTGTCCACAGCTGAGACCTGCCTCAATCCCTGGGGTCCAATAAGGAATTAGTATCAGATGCAAGTGAGGTGAGCGGAGAGGTCAATAAAAATCCTCATTCTTTCTCCTTCGATCCTGCCTCTGAAATCCAACTTTTGGCAGGTGCACTAATCCACAACTGGCTAGATAAGCACAACGTGCTTATACTGGAAGAAATTGGTAACATCCACGTTTTTGCTTTCAGCCTCTTTAAAAAAGGTTATCCATCCTCACAATCCTCAAAAAAACAGAAAACATTAATCTGTATTAAACAGTTTAGCTAGCCTGGCAGGTTCTGCAGCTAGCAGGAGCATCTCACAACACCCTGGGGACTCTGCCGAACAGAGAAACGTCCATCTGGCATATTCTATACATCCAGGAAAGAAAATGATGGACTACAGCAGATATGTTCTGCTGATGACTTGTTACCCAATAGCTAGTATAGGGTGGAAGGGGAAAGGAAAAATTATCACTAAAATGTCTTTGACTGAAATGGAATTAATCTCATACTTATAAGGCAGTAATAGCCAACTAGTAGGGCTGACCTATTTCAAACTCTACAGGAAGAATATTTAAAGTATGCTCCTCTCTTATTCCCTTTGTCTCTCCCCACTCTACCAGGGAGATATGGATGTACCACTCTAGAGATGGAAGAATGAGTTACTGTGAAAATTTTCAAGTAGTGCACTTACCATTTTAAAAACCTTCCTGGAGATTCAGATATACTCTTGGGCTAAAAATCACTGCTTGTAAGTAAAGAATATAGCGTGTGCATATGTGCTAAGCTACTTCAGTCATGTCTGACTCTTTGTGACCCTATGGACCATAGTCCCCCAGGCTTCCTATCCATGGAATTCTCTAGGCAAGAATACTGGAGTGGGTTGCCATGCCCTCCTCCAGGGGATCTTCCTGACCCAGGGATTGAACCTGCGTCACTTATGACTCCTGCTCTGGCAGGTGGGTTCTCTACCACTAATGCCACCTGGGAAACCCACAAAGAATAGAGTATATAGTATTAATTAAGAGTCATCTGAGGAATCAGATAGCAGGTTAGACAACAAGATCATACTGTATAGCACAGGGAACTCTGCTGAATGTTATGTGGCAGCCTGGATGGGAGGGGAGTTTGGGGGGAAATGGATATATGTATACGTATGGTTGAGTCCCCTTGTTATCCACCTGAAACTATTAACAACATTGCTAGTCGGTTATATTCCAATACAAAGTAAAAAGTTTTTTAAAACAAAACAAAAAATAGGTTAGAACTGCCAAACCAAAATATATATATTTTTATGCATATCCATTTTACCATGTATACCATAAATAGAAAATACATGTACATGTGCTCTGATTTTTAAAATTACATGAGGGTAAAATATATAAGGCTTCCTGGGAAGAAAGAATTGGAATGGACTCCCCAAGGGTAAAGGAACACGGACCAGTTAAACTAAGTGGAAAGCCGTGCTACGTCTGTCTTCCTTGCTTTCACTAAACCCTATCAGTTCAGTTCAGTTGCTCAGTCATGTCCAAACCTTTGCAACCTTATGGACAGCAGCACGCCAGGCCTCCCTGTCCATCACCAACCTCCAGAGTTTACTCAAATTCATGTTCATTGAGTCGGTGATGCCATCCAACCATCTCATCCTCTGCCGTCCCCTTCTCCTCCCGCCTTTAATCTTTCCCAGCACCAGGGCCTTTTCTTCTTTCAGGAAAGGAACTCTGTTGTGAGGTCCACAGTTTATAGCAAGCACCTAGTACAATGCTTAGCTCAGAGTGGTGACTCAACATACAGAAGTTATGTGAAAATGAAAGATGTGAATAAACTATGTGAGAGAATAAATATAACATTGCTAGATTCATTTGGTCTATGGAATAAAGACTAAATCCTTTATGTGATATTTAAGGCCATCTATAACATGGCTCCAACCTACTGAAGCCTGATTCTCTCCTCTCCCCAAAAATAGGCCTACTAGAAGAGTCTCAGGCACACCCCACACTTCCCCCTAACACTTTGTTCATAAGCTATCTTTACTATTCTCTTATTTCCTTGTATACCACTTATTCATTTGAGAAAGATTTAGTAAAAAGTTAGAAACAACCTACATTCAACCATATAAGTGTGGATAAGTAAACTTGTCAATACAATACGATCAAGGTGGATTACATAACTATTTAGAAAATAACATCCAGATATACAACTTTTATTAACTAAATTGAGTTAGTGTTTAAACTGAAAAAAAATCAATGGTCGGCAAATAGAAGAGTTTGAAATATCAGACCCAGAACTATAAAATAATATAGAAAGAATATAGAATATCATCTACAAAATTCCATAATGTCAGAGGTCATCCTCGGAGGTTCCAAACACTGATGACATTTGGAGGTAAAATTGAAACTTGGGCAAAAAAGTACATATTTTCTAAATTTTACCTGGTAATTTCCAATAAAATAATATTGCCATGCTGAAAATGCATTGTAATGAAAAAAACTAGACTGGCAAAGGCCATTAACAAAAGCACAGCTAGCTTTACTAAGTGCTAAGATATTAGTGTGATCTTTGTTAGCGCTAAATATGATCATTTTATATATAGAAATGTATCAAGAAGAAAGCTTTTAACCTACCTCCACGAGAAGCAAGGACAGTACCATCATAGGAAAAAGTCACGCAAGAAGTATCTGTGCCTGGGTCATGAGCTTGTTTATAGTGGAATTTCGGATGAACCTGTTTGCAAAGACAAGCAAAGTGCTAACTTGTCATCTGAATCCCAATCAGAACAGGTTTGTGGCAAGAATATTTTATTTTATCATCCAGAAAATGACACATAATAGCTATAATTTCATCTGAATATAGGTTCTTTTTAATCCTGGAAAAATTCAAAGGGCTTTAAAAACATCCATTTGTTTTAATAAGAGAAAGGAAGAGACAAGGTTAAAGTTCTGGTAGGAGGTATTTTTCAGACTGCCTCAGCAAGCTCTGAGCAACACAAGATTAGCCCCACACTTAGTTCTTCTTCTTATACTTATAAAGTTTTAGGGGCCTATACCTATAAAGTTTTAGGGACCAGTTATCTGAATGAATAAATATAAATAAAAATTACTAATGAATATTTTATTAACTCAAAAAATATCATCGTATTCCTAGTATATGTCGGGCACCGTGCACACGGTTATAAGTCTTGAAGCATCTTTAGTACACATGTAGGATAAGGCTGTGGATAATGATGACAGCTAACCTTACTCAATGCTTACTACATCCTAGGCACTATATCCTTCACTATCTTTTGCCTATGGTGTTCTCAATTACTCTACAAGATTACCTTCATTTTACAGATTAGAAAACTAAGCAAAGAGAATTAAGTACCTTAAGTACCTGTACCTAATGGAAGTTCTTGACTTAAATTCTTACTTATGACCTTACTAATACTGCTAACTATATTATTTATATATCACCTCTTTTACAAAACTGTTATTTCTTGTATCACCAAATGTGTGACTGGGCCTCTGGCAAAAATAACGATGATTAAGCGACTTGAAGCATTTAGTCAGATGTGTAGTTCTATATGAGATCAATGATTGTAATAATGTAACTCTAGATATAGGAAGAAGAAAGAAGAAGAAATATTTTTCCTGGACTATAAAAGACTAGTAAGACATGTAGGTGACCCAGTGACTTGGCTACTGTTAGCAGCTTACTAGGTGGTGCAGTGCTATGGAATCTGCCTGCCAGTGCAGGAGATGCAAGAGACGGGTTCAATCTTGCATGCAAGTGATGGGTTTGATCACCGGGTCAGGAAGATCTCCTGGAGTAGGAAATGACAACCCACTCCAGTATTCTTGCCTGGGAAATCCTCTGGACACAAGAGCCTGACAAGTTACAGTCCATCGGGTTGCAAAGAGTCGGACACAACTGAAGCGACTGAATATGCACATATAATATACCAATCAGGTGGGATACAGAACATTAAAAAGTACAGAACCCATAGTAGTCATATCACATAAACTTCAGCATGAACCCAAGAGCAAGCAGGCAGTTTCATTTTGACTGAGATTTTTATATCAAATATGCTCTTCAATTATTAACTTCACTTTGTTCAGTCACTAAGTATGCCCAACTAGGTGACACCATGGACTCCAGCATGCCAGGCTTCCCTGTCCTCCACTATCTCCCAAAGTTTGCTCAAGTTCATGTCCATTGAGTCAGTGATGCTATCTAAACATCTCAACCTCTGCCACCTTGTTTACTGTGGAATTTAGGATGAACCTGTTTGCAAAGACAAGCAAACTGTTAACATCTCATCTGAATCCAGACAAGAACAGTTGTAGCAGGAATATTGTATTTCATCATACAGAAATAATATATAACAGCTATATGTAAATCTTAATTTCACCTGAAGATAGTTTTTTTTATTCTGGGAAAAATTTCAAAAGGCTTTTGAAACATCCATTTACTTCACTTTAACCAATAAAAAAAGTTTTATTCCATGAAATAAAAACTGGATAACCAGAGGAGATCTTAAATTTGCATAAAACATCAATATATGGACAATCTGCAATGAAAAATACTCCCATATTTTGAAAACAAAGTCAACATGATTGAAAAACACTTCTGGCATAATATGGGAAATCTAAAACTACAACTTCTCTTTAACACCTTTTATAATCATCACAGGCAAAATACATCATTCTTTAAGGAAGTTGAGATTGTTAGCTCCTTTATAAAGGCTTCCTATTCTTAGAAGTGCCTTATGTTAGACCTGGAGAACATCAAGTTTCAAATACTCACAGAGATGGGAAATGCAAACACAAAAACCTAGTTTTAAAGGCCCTCTCTGAGATCACACGGTACAAACTTCCAACTGGCAAAGTCACCCTTTCTGAGCAGATGGCCACAGAGCCCCCAGCAGTGAGGAACTCATTACAACACAAGCAACATCAGTGCATTTGTCTGGGTGGCTCTAATTGTAACACCTTTCTTAAACTGGGTCCAAGACTCCCTTCCTTCTAACATCTCCTTGTGAGTCCTGGTCCTGCCTTCTTTGGCTATGCTAATCCTAGTTTTTCCTCTCTAACAGAGACTGTCAAATTCTCAAAGAAAAATAGGATGCCTTCCTCAAAGTCTTAAATATACCATTTTCTGTAATTTCTAAATAATCCAAATACTCTATGGTGGTAACCACAGAGTAAACCATGTAAACCATAAGTTTACATCCAGCAGATTCCAATAACTTTCTATTGCTCTAGTATATATCTATCAATGCAAGAGGAAAGACAGCCCTCAAAAGCATCAAAACATGCTTTGTAATTAATAAATGCAGTGGAATAAACTATCTTAAATTAGAGAATTTAAATAAATTGCTAGGCTGAAAACTGGGGAAAATTCAGTAGAAAGAAAACTGGTCCTAAAGCCAAGTCAACCTGACCTAAAATTTCAGCTTACTACATTCTAGTTTGACCGTGGTCAACAGGCTTAATATTTCTGTTTCATATTAAATAGTTTATTAATCTTGCAAATAACATGCCCTACACGTCTTCCCACTCTTACTCTTTTCCTCCAACTCCCAAAGAGACTGAGTTGCATTTAGCCTACTATCTCCCTGCCTTGTGTACACAGCATACATTTATTCAGTCTGTAGTGGGCACCTCCTCTCAGAAAGTTGCTGAAATGCAACTGTGCTACCAAAAATCAAACTCTGAGAGCAAGATAAGACAAATGTTAGGCTACCTAACAAACTAGGTGTACTAACATTTAACTGTCCTCTTAAATCTACTCCTAGGTCCCCCTAAATAGATAGGGGATTCAACAGATTCACTGAGAATCTATTTTTAAGCTTAGTTATAATCAAGCTTAAAAATAGCTGGAGTGCGAAGTCAAGTGGGCCTTAGGAAGCATCACCACGAACAAAGCTAGTGGAGGTGATAGAATTCCAGTTGAGCTATTTCAAATTCTAAAAGAGGATGCTGTTAAAGTGCTGCACTCAATATGCCAGCGAATTTGGAAAACTCAGTAGTGATCACAGGACTAGAAAAGGTCAGTTTTCATTCCAATCCCAAAGAAAGGCAACGCCAAAGAATTTTCAAACTACTGCACAATTGCACGCATCTCACACATTAACAAAGTAATGCTCAAAGTCCTCCAAGCTAGGCTTCAACAGCACATGAACCGAGAACTTCCAGATGTTCAAGCTGGATTTAGAAAAGGCAGAAGAACCAGAGATCAAGTTGCCAACATCCACTGGAACATAGAAAAAGCAAGAGAATTCCAAAAGAACATGTACTTCTGCTTTATTGACTATGCTAAAGCCTTTGACTATGTGGATCACAACAAACCTGAAAATTCTTCAAGAGATGAGAATACCAGACCACCTTACCTGCCTCCTGTGAAATGTGTATGCAGGCCAGGAAGCAACAGTTAGAACCTGACATGGAACAACGGACTGGTTCAAATTGGGAAAGGAGTACGTCAAGGCTATATATTGTCACCCTGCTTATTTAACTAATATGCAGAGTACATCATGCAAAATGCTGGGCTGGATGAAGCACAAGCTAGAATCAAGACTGCCAGGAGAAATATCAATAACCTCAGATAGGCAGATGACACCACCCTTATGGCAGAAAGCAAATAGGAACTAAAGAACCTCTTGATGAAAGTGAAAGAGGAGATTGAAAAAGCTGGCTTAAAACTCAGCATTCAAAAAACTAAGAAGATCATGGCATCTGGTCCCATCCCTTCATGGCAAATAAATGGGGAAACAGTGATAGAATTTATTTTCTTGGGCTCCAAAATCACTGCAGATAGTGACTGCAGCCATGAAATTAAAAAAACGCTTGCTCCTTGGAAGAAAAGCTATGGCCAACCTAGATAGCATAAAAAAAGCAGAGACATTACTTTGCCGACAAAGGTCCATCTAGTCAAAGCTCTGGTTTTTCCAGTAGTCATGTATGGAAGTGAGAGTTAGACCATAAAGAAAGTTGAACGCTGAAGAATTGATGCTTTTGAACTGTGGTGTTGGAGGAGGCTCTTGAGAGTCCCCTGGACTACAAGGAGATCAAACCAGTCAATCCTAAAGGATATCAGTCCTGAATATTCACTGGAAGGATTAATGCTGAAGCTCCAAAACTTTGGCCACCTGATGTGAAGAACTGACTCATTTGAAAAGACCCTGCTGCTGGGAAAGACTGAAGATGGGAAGAGATGGGGACAACAGAGGATGAGATGGTTGGATGGCATCACTGACGCGACGGACATGAGTTTCAGTAGGCTCTGGGAGCTGGTGATGGACGGGGAAGCCTGGCGTGCTGCAGTTCATGGGGTCGCAAAGAGTTGGACACAACTGAGCAACTGAACTGAACTGAACTGAAGCAAAGGTACCACATATCTTGTATCATCTGTCGACCTAGCATCTCATTAGTGTTTCTTCCATAAATAACAATGTGATAACCTACCTTCCAGAAGGAGAGCTGCAATTAAAAAATTCTGGGAAATAAGAGCTGTACTATTATAATACAAAATAAAGCAGCTTCTATCTGTAGGGTTCTAGAAAATTTCATTAATTCTTAGAGGTGATAAAGACCTAAAATGAGAAAGTCTTTTTGAAATGTCTAGCCTAGTGCCTGCATATGACAGTCAGTCAATTTAACATGTGCTCCTACTTCTTAATTTCTGAGCACCAAAGCCTAGTACATGAACTCCTTGATCAAGGATAAAAAAACAATTGCAATAGAGTCAGGAAGGCAAAGTGGTTAGTCCCACAGTCTGGTGTCAGACGACTCAAGTATGAACTCTAGCTCTACCACTTATTAGCTATCTAACAGTCTGGAAAAAGGAGGATCAATAACACTACCTACCCCATAGGGTTATTGTAAAGATAAAATGAGAAAGTTCAGGTCAAGTCCTTAGAAAGGAGACTAACAATCAATAAGTTCTGGCTAATAATAATGGTATTGGGAACCTGCTGTGTTCCAAGCACTGTGCTAGGTGCATGAAATAGACTATTTTTATTCCTCATGCAAATCTTGCAAAGTAGGTACATTTTTCATTTCATAGATAAGGGAATAGATTCAGAGAGGATTAGTAATCATTCTAGGCTTAAGGTTAGTGGCAGGACTCAGGCCACCTTGGCTGAATTTCAAAATCGTATCTCTTTACCTTGAAATTGCTTGATAAAGAAAAACTGTGAAAATATGTTGTATCGCCTTTAAAACAGAGTTTAAAAGCAGTCAGCAGCCTTTCTCAAGAGCTCAATTTTGTGCTCAGAAACATTTCTTCTGCCCCTTAAATCAAATGAAGAATAAAATCTTTTTTTAAGTAAAAAAAAAGAAAAGACCTGAGGAAAGACTGGGAAAGACTGAGGGCAGGAGGTGAAGGGGATGACAGAGGATGAGATGGTTTGATGGCATCACCAACTGTATCACTGACTTGGTGGACATGAGTTTGAGCAAGCTCCAGGAGTTGGTGATGGACAGGGAAGCCTGGCATGCTACAGTTCATGGGGTTGCAAAGAGTCAGACACAACTGAGTGACTGAGCTGATAATCAAGCAATTCCAATCAATTCTATATTTTCAATCTCATGTTAGGGTTACTTGTTATACCAGTATTAAAAATGTTCCAGGATTCTTTTAAATGCCAAGAGTAAACAACAGAATAAATATAGATCGGTGTATGCATGCATGTGTGCTTAGCTGCTCAGTCATGTCCGACTCTCTCAACCTCATCGACTGTAGCCCAACAGGCTCCTCTGTCCATGGGATTCTCCAGACAAGAATACTAGAGTGGGCAGCCAGCCATTCCCTTCTCCAGGGGTTCTTCCCCACCCAGGGACCGAACTCAGTTTTCCTGCATTGCATGCAGATTCTTTACCCTCTGAGCCACAAGGGAACCCCCAAATGCAGGCACAGACTGAATATAATTTCCTCCTGTTTCTCTTGACTTTTGAGATATATAATAAGGATTATGAGAATAATGTATACAAAAGTATAGGAACTGTCATATAAAGGTACTTTTCAGTTCCCTATTCTCATTAAGTCTTCATTTCAATCAGAGAAAATTAGACAATAAAACCTCCCCCAAAGATTCTGCAATAGTCTAATTAATATACTGTATGAACATGGCATTCCTAGGGTAGAAGAGATGGGCAGACAACAAAGGTACTGCTTAATATCTACAATCAAAAAAAGACAGAAATAGAGAAGCAGGAGGCTGAAGATGGTCATTTCAATTAAAAAAATCATGATCTCTTGCTCTATTACCATATCTGAACCTATTTTCAGATCAGAAACCAACTGACTATAGAGGTAGCCAGATTCCTAAGACAGTGCTCCTCAGTGGGGCAGTAATTCTCGTCCTTCCAAAAAGGGACTGTTGACTATAGACTGAATAAAGTAATAGTCCCAACTGTAGCCACCATGCTAACTGGGCTATCAGTATAGCTAGAGCAGATTAATAAAGCCTTGGGTTGACTTGGGCTCAAGGAGTTCCCATTGTCCTGGCCAAAGTTTTCTAAGATCTACACTGCAGTCTGAGATTCTTCTCAGCCAGCCCTCCTTCATTGCTTCCCTCTTTCCTTCACAGGAGTCAGATCTGCATCACCACCTGATACTCTCCAGCTCCCCATACACTTTTCCCTTACAGGAGATTTGGCAACAAATCTTTTACACATCTAATGCTGCCTTAACATTTGCTTCTCTGAGAACCCTATCTAACAGAGGACATTAGCAAACAAGACACAAGCGGAGACATAAAGGCATATATGTGAGGACTTGCTTTCTTGCTGCTTTTGGAACCCAGCCACCTTGTGAAAAATTGCAAGATGCTTTCTGGATGACCAGGGACACGTGTCCAGTCATCCCCACAGCACCAGCGGACAGCTAGCCAATAACTGGATATGAGGGTGAGGCCAGTCTAGAATACCCAGCCTTGACGGAGCGGTTAGTTAAGTGCAGATGCAATAGAGAAGCCAAGCCAGTTCAGACCAGAAGATCTGCCCCCGACCCAGAGAACTGTGAGAAATAATGAATGCTTATTGTTTTAAGCTACTAAGTTCTAGGGGAGTTTGTTATGCAGCAAAAGCTAACTAATGCAACACATGAAGGATGTGAACAAGGCAGAGCAGACAGTAAGCATTATACGCGTCTATCATTATTATGAGTCAGGTGATTCTATAGGAGCATTAATAAAGTTTTAAGAAGGTTAATTCTTGCTTCCCTGCCTTAGCACTCTACCAGATAATGTTCATCATAAACTAGTCCTACAAACCTGCAATTAAAATTAATTCAACTGTATCATATCTGTACTTCATATAATCATTACACTCCCCCTTTGCCTTTTTGAATCTGCCTGTGAGAACAAGTTATCTCTAGTAATGTTTCTTAATCCTTGCTGGCATTGCTTGAGATAATTATTGTCTCTAGATAGTTGTGCAGTGTTTTCATCCAGTTGCAGCCATTTCTTCTATATATTCTTTGACACTAAGACAATGATTCCAGAAGACAATATTAGAGTAAGGGAGGTGAATACTTGGAAGTAGCTCATTCATGGAAAACAGACGGGAGGGTTGTGTGCTTAAATTGCTTTTCTTTATGTTACTAGATGAATAACGTTTCTGATCTTTTCTTTCAAGTAAGTCAGCTTCAGATTATTTGTTTCCCAGGCCCATCATCTGAACTCTAAGAACCCCAATGAGTCTTAGAACACAGCATAATATGTGATATAATGGTGCTTACAAGATGAACATACTCAATAAATATAGCAAATGAGACCCTGAACTTTTGAGCATGTTTCAAGGAAACAACATATTTCATACCAAGTTGACAGTTTCCAAGTTCCTAACTTTTTTAAAAAAGATAATTATATTCCAGCCAAGATGTTTTCCCCTTTCCTCATTCCTTTCCTCTCTCTACCTCTCTCCCTTTATTTTCTAAAAATAAAGACAAAGGCAATGATATCTGGCAAAGGTTTCTGGAAAGTCTATTTGTCATCTCTCATAAAATAGTGTGATAATAAAATTTTTAGGATCCATATTTACAACGTCAACCACATTTATCGAGGACCCATTATACACACAACATAGAGATAACAAATGAAGAGACAGTGTAGAATTTTCTTAAAATGATTCACAAGTTGGGAAAGGAGAAGAAATACTTAAGACCTCTTATTCTTTCATAAAACATTTCCTGAATCAAACATACGCCAGGTTTAAAGGGCATCAAAATGACTAAGAACTGACTTCTGCCATAATGAGGACACTCACGGGAGGGGTGAGGGGAGGGGAGACACCAAGAGAAGGGAGGGAGGGAGGAAGTGAGAGGGAGCATGTATGACCAGAGCTGAACTTATCAGCAGGATTCTCCACTCTCAGTCCAGGTTCACTGCTGCAACCACTATGATTTCAGAAAAGTTATGACCTTAGCATTTATTCTTCAACTGTATTTGGCAAAGAGATAGCCCAGCCTCCATTCATCACTGGACAATGCTGCAGTTTCATGTTGTTTGGTCATCTGAGACCAGGTGAACGCAGTGCACCACCACCTAGGGCTCTGTCTGAGGACCAGCTGAAAGCTGCAGCTGCAGAAGGCTCAGCCACTGAGCTCCGTGAGTCACAGGCAGAACATGATGCCACTGCTCTGGAATCTTCTGGCTCCCCATGTGCTTGCAACTTGAAATTCAAGGTGTTTACTTTAGTCTATAAAACAAACCCCTTATGGCTCGGGCACAAGTTACCTTCACATTAATCTCCCTTCTTATAAACCCGAGCTGAGATCAGCTGGTATCCCAGTTAGGCACTCGAGATTTATGCTTCAGAAATCTGGATGCAAATAAATGTTAGAGCCCTGCAAAAAACTCCTGCTTTCAGAATTGCAAGAAAGCATGAAATGAAACTTTGGACTTTGATACTACATTTCTAACCTCTGAGACATCACACAGAATCATTTAAAGATGGGGCTGTTATCTTATTAAAGCTTTTAAATATCTGGTATATCTTACTATTGTAATTTTAAGCTACGTATAACTTTACTGGGGGAAAAAATGAGGCTAATACAGAATCTCATATGATATTTTGTAGCTCTCTAAATGAGGATACACCTATGTCACCAAGAGGAAAGATTTAAGAAGAAAGTCCCTCTAAAGAGAAGTCTCAAAGCAGGGTTTCCCAAAAGATGTTGTGTGTAACATTATCAGATCCAGGGGTGGGGGATGGGATGGGGGTCCTTCTGTAGCCAAGTAAGCCTGGGAAACCAGAGTTTATTTGCGAACCGTGGCCTTGTCTTGAAGATTCACAATGCACATTAGTAGATTAAAAGCCAGAGTCTTTTAAGTAGTAGTCCTAGAATAAATCAACTTCTCTAACATTTCCAAAGCTTATTTCACTATGGAACCATTTTTTTTCCCCTCCTTCTTTTCAGAAAGTACTTACTAACATGAACAGAATTAACATTCTCTGGGTCTTAATTGGGGAAATATATATTTAGAGCAAGGGTCAGTAAACTTTTTCTGGAAAAGGCCAGACAGTAAATATTTTAGGCTTTGGGGACTGTAAAGTCTCTGTTGCAACTATTCACTTCTGCTGTGATGGTATGAGAGCAGCCACAGACAGTAAACAAATGGATGAGGCTGTGGTCCAACAAAACTTTATTTATAAAAAGAGGTGGCAGGCTGGATTCGGCCTGCAGTTTGCTGACCTTGGATCTACAGAGAATAAAAATCTTTGGGAGAGGCACTCAATCTGTAAAAATCATTGTTACATAAACTAAAAAGGCTTCTTGTGACACAACAGTAATTTTAACTTGTAACACTAATGGTGATGGCGATAGTAATAATAATGACAGGTACATTTGCTGAACATGCTGCTACTTGATGCAACATGAAATTTTCTAATTTCATTCTTAAAACAAGCCTCCTGTAATTATCATCTCATTTAACAACAAGAAAACTGAGGCTTAGTGAGGTCACTTACCCAAAGAATATGACTAATAAATAGAGCAAAAATTGGAACCCTGATTCTAACTCCAGAAACTGTACTCCTTACTAAAACACTATTTTTTACTTATTTATATATCTATATTTACATTTGCAGCCGTGTTTTAAACTAGGCTGGTTTTGGGTTTGCATAGATTATTACTATAATCCCAGGAAGGGCAATGCAAGGATAGAGCTGAATAACATAAAGTAACTTTTTTCTTCTTCAAAGCTCACTTTTTTTTTTTTTTTTTTTACACTATTAGGGATTTCTGGGGGGGAAAATGCTATTACAAATTCCATCTAAGGCAGAAGCTAGCAGCCTTTCATCCATACAGGCGCAGTGAAAATCACAAGCCAGTCATTTTTCAGCTCCTCTAGCCCTGGCCAATGGGATGTGGCACATGACAATGCAGCTAATACCGTAAATGCTAAATTTATAGCATTTACTCTGAGCTAGACACTGTCCTAGGTGCATGGCATTAACCTCTTAAAATCCTTCAACAGCCTTATGAAATAAGCACTATTATATCTTTGTTTTTCAGGGAGCACATGGTGGCGCAAAAAGGTAAGGTCATGTGGTCAGTCAGCGGCAGAGCCAGGATTTGAACTCAACCAGCCTGGCTCCGGGGCTTGCACCTTTAACCACCACCATACTCATACACCCTCATGGCTCTCCTGACTTCAGGCTCCCTCAGCTCCGACCCCCATTTGCAACTAAGGTGGACCTGGATTCTGTGTAGCACCTTTGCTCTGTCCTTACTAAGCCAGTCCTCTCCTCAATCACCAAGGGAATCTGAAGGTGAAAGGCAGGAAAGTGCAGCAAGAGAGTGAAGGAGGGCCAGTGGGTGAGCAAAGACAACAGTTTTTTGGAAACAGATAAAGCCACTGTCCGTAGTAGTAGTAGTGAAGTCGCTCAGTCGTGGCCAACTCTTTGCGACCCCATGGACTGTTGCCTACCAGGTTCCCCGTCCATGAGATTTTCCAGGCAAGAGTACTGGAGTGGGTTGCCATTTCCTTCTCCAGAGGATCTTCCCAACCCAGGGATTGAACCCAGGTCTCCCACACTGTAGACAGATGCTTTACCCTCTGAGCTACCAGGGAAGCCACTGTCCGTGACCAGACCTAATTCCAGGTCACTAGCTCAACTCAGCCCATAAGCATACGCTGATAAGCCTTTACTCAAGAAGATCACACCGGGAGTCCCTGAAGTAATTTAAAGCTTGGTAAAGAACGCAGGACACAACTGGCAGTGAGGAGACCCTACTGACGGCTGTGATCCTGAGCTGCCCTTTGTGCGCTGCTGCTGCCTGTTCGCATCCATCTTTACGCCTAAGCTTGGAGTAACAGGAGTTAGGATCTTAGACTGGCAATAGCACATAAAAAACACAAATGTGGACACAAGTGCAGCTTTCAATTCAGCTCTTTAATTGAAGAGGAACTTGAAAGACACTATGCCAACACCGGAAGCACGGTGCCGTGGAATGACCTGCCTAGACAGGAGGGAAAGCCCGGCGGTCCCCCCTTTGAAGTCCAGCTGCCTGAGATTCACTGGCAGCCGACCTTCAAAGAGAGCCGATGCTTCCTTCCCTCAGCCTGGCCGCCAAGCTTCCCGGGCAGCTGGGCAGATTTAGCCACTCTCTGCCCAGCTGTCTGTGAACTCTGGCAGCCAGTTCAAGTGAGGGATAGAGAGGTGGTGTGGGAGGGAGGGGGAGGAAGAGTGAGTGGTGGGGAGGAGGAGGGTGGCGGGCCTGGTGGCGCCAGGGCAAAGAGGATGCTGGGTCCCCTTGGAGCCAACTTTATCAATGTCAGTCAAAAGACCAAGCTTCCAAGGGGAGCCCAGTCCAGCGTCACTACAAAGCAACAACTGGGTGAGCACAGAAATCTCAAATACTCCATCCTTCAAAAGCTGAGTGAATCTCAAATGCACTCTCCTACAGATGGCCCAGTTGCTACAGAAAGCAGTCCACTCTAGACACAGGGATGCAGGGGGCAAAGCTCAGGTCAAGAATCAAAAACGCACCACCCTTTACTAATTTTGATTTTCCAGCAGGGTGAGTTTATGCTTCTTGTGGACTTTCGGGGTTGTTTGCCCAGTTTGTTGTGGCAACCCTTCTGTTCCCCTGGCAGCCAATAGCTGAAACCACTTCTCTGTTTCTGGGCCTGTGTGGCAGATGCTTGGAGAAGACTGACACGTAGAACATAAACATCACCAGTGTGTTGTTACGTTTATCCTCTGGAACCATATGCTTGAAACAGCAGATAGTGTGTGTTGTCAGCTGCAGGTGCAAAAGGGATACAGAACAGTTCTACTGGTGACAACGAACTTTCAGAAGAAGTCTATCTAAGAACCAGATCTTATGTTGGGTAAAGTGGGAGGCTATGAAAGTGACAGACATACAGTAAAATGGAAACAAAAGAACCGAAGGGTCATGAACAGAGGAGTCAATTATCAGATCTGCATTTCAGATGGAGCCCTCTGGCAGCTACCTGCAGAGGAAGAGAGGAAGACTGGAAGCCAGAGTAAAAATGGTGATCGATGTCACGAAGCCGTTCCTCTGGCTTTGCACAATTTGGTTAGGAAAGAAATGCAAGGATGAGCTTGTACTGAGCACCGTGACAATATGAGGGAAAGACCTAAGTATTCATTTAGACTATTGTATTAAGTCACTACCTACAAACACATCCTCCTCCCTGCTCTTTCGATGTCTTCAAAACTGTATGACACAGCAGCCCAGCATTAAGTGCAATGATATCAAAGAAACACAATCCAGGACTTCCCTGGTGGTACAGTGGATAAGAATCTGCCTGTCAATGCAGGAGACACAGGCTTGATCGCTGGTCCGGGAAGGCCCCACATGCCGTGGAACGACTAAGCCCGTGGGCCACGACTACTGAACCTGTGCTCGAGAGTCCAGGACCTGCAACTACTGAAACCTAAATATCTTGGAGCCAGTGCTCCGCAAGAAGAGAAGCCACCACAATGAGAAAACCCAAGCGCCACAACTAGAGAGGAGCCCCTGCTTGCACAACTAGAGAAAAGCCTGCACCACAACGAAGATCCAGAACAGCCAAAAATAATAAATAAAAATTACAAAAAAGAAGAAACACAATTCAAAATTTATTATCTGACTTTAAAAGTAATAACACTAAGCCTGTAGAAGGAGCACCAATTAATATTTGCTGAAATCAGTCCAACTTTTTTCACTTATTCTGCAAATATTTATGGAATTCTTGCCATGTGCAGGGCACTATGCTAGGTGCTGCAGGTAACAGATTAGTATTAATAAAATGGCTCCTTTCTCTCCAGGAGATCTGTCCAGAAATGGAAGCAAACATAAAGATAAACATCTGTACTGCATTGTGCAATAAAAAATGATAGTATCCCCCAGTTATATAATAAACCCACAAAATAATGGCTAACTCTCCCATGGTAGTATACAGGTGATGGGTTGGAGGTATAGGAAAGAGAAATCGGGAAAAGTCTGGTAGGAGGCTTGACTGTGCTCAAGGTTAAGGAGGAGATCACTAGGAATACGAAAAAGAGTTTTTTACTCCCCTAGACGACTCAGAATATAAAAGACTCAGAAGTGTGACACAGCACATAGCTTTTGGAACCACAGGAGGTACTACAACCAGATCTGTAGCCTGTAAGACTGGACAGCAGGCGGTTAAATCATTAGTGGCTTAATATGCGTTATGGAGAGTTTATCTGTACCCATGGGCAACGCTGAGCCTCTGAAGGGTTTTGAGGAGAGAGGGGTAATATGCTCATATTTGTATTTTGAAAGATTACCCTGCAGTTGTAGGAAAGATAAACTGGAAAAGGGGAGACTGAGGGCAGGCAGAAAAGTTAAGAAACACCTGCTGTGGTCCAAGTAGGAGCAGGCGGGGCTTGCAGTTGAGTGATGGAGGAGTATGTCCATCAATTTAAGTTGTAGTCAGTAACTTTGATATGGGCAGTTTTCCGTGCATATGTGAAGTGGACACAGCAAATACTGTGTGCCTTGGGTAGAAACTTGACAATGAAAGAAGGAAGAGTTGAATAAGGCTTTTGCTAAACCAACTAAATAAGAAGCAGAAGCTTCAGTGTATTTTCTAGGAGCCAGTAGGGATAAAAAGGATAAAAATACAGGAAAGGGAGTAACTGATAGAATTAAGTCTCAGAGGAAGCAGGAAGAATGTGATCAAGTGCACAGGTGGAAGGATTAGTGAGGAACTAGAAGAGAAAGACCTCTTCCTTGGAGACTTCAAGGAAGGAGGCTGAGAGACCAAGAAAGTCTGATTACAGAGACACATTTATACATAAGAGGGTGAAAAATCTGACAAAAGTCCAGCCTAGGATCCTTACTTTCCCATGTGAAGAAGGAGAGTTGACTGAGTAGGGAGCAAGGGACTATAAAATGGACCAGAGAAGAGCTGGGAAAGTTTGCAAATACCCGATGAGATGAAATGACAGAGATAACTGAACAGGAAAAAGGAAGGGATTACCAAAGGCAATGAGGGCCAAGGAGAAAACATATATCATAAACCTGGAATGGTAGCAACCTGAAAAACTGTGAGTTTTATCAGGCTGGACTAGAGCTAGACTGAGGAAGCAAAGGAACCACATTTCTGGTGCTGCTGGGCAGTAAACAAAAAATAAAGAACAGCTAACAATCTCAGTAAAATGTATACTGCAGAAGACAAACAACTTTTTCTCCAAGGACTACAGCCCAGAGTTTATTGGTTTAAATTTGCGTTTTGGCCCCCCAGATCAAAGTTGAGGTCAGCGTTACCTTGGTAGCTCAATTATAAAAATAAAACTTTAAAAAAATGTACACTTTATTAAAGAAAATGCCTTCACAACAACTAAAAATGGTAGTTTTACTTATTCTGGAATTCTCCAGGCAAGAATACTGGAATGGGTTGCCATTCCCTTCTCCAGGGGATCTTCCCTATCCAGGGACTGAACTCAGGTCTCACCCATTACAGGCAGATTCTTTACTGTCTGAGTCACCAGGGGAACCCATTCTGAGCACAGCATTAACTTATTTTTAAAAATCAGGAGTTCCAATTACACTCACCTAAGAAATCAATTTGAAGGAAATACTTATTGGTTGCCTTCAAGGACCCTGGCATTTTGCTGTGCCTGTAGGAACAGACACAAAAACACAACCCTACCTTCAAGATGATGATGCTTTAACTCACCTTTAAGTATTTAAATAATTTTCTTTTGTCTGTTAAAAATTTCCTCACTCATTAAATTTGTTCATGATCCTGGCGACATGACTCTTTCACTAAAACCACAAAAATGAACACTGATCAAGTAGTAGCTGTCAGAGAAAAGGGTTTTCTTAGAAAGTATTTTCAACCATGTGATAGCACGGATATGTGGAATCGAAAATATGACATAAATGCACTTATCTACAAAACAGATTCTCAGATATAGAGAACAGACTTGTGGTTGTCAAGGGGGTTGAGGAAGAATGGATTAGCAACTGTAAACCATTGTATAGAGAATGGATAAACAACAGGTCCTACTACATAGTACAGGGAGCTATATTCACAATTCTGTGATAAACCATAATGGAAAAGAATATGAAAAAATACACACACATACATATAAAACTAAACCACTTTGCTATACAGCAGAAATTAACACAACATTTTAAAATCAACTGTATTTCAATAAAATAATTTTTAAAAGTATTTTCATTTACTTTTTAATTCAAAGAAGAGAGAATACGGAAGAAATGAATAAAATTTATAAAAATATATATGCACTCAAGAAATTAGGAATTTCCAGCTTTTCTGAATAAAGTAAAAGACATAACAGCCCTTATTTCCACATTAAAACAAGAGGCTGGTGGAGGATGTATGTGGAAAAAACCACTCAGCTTTCATCTGTAGATTTCCATCATTATTCACGTAGAACACTTCACTTCTGACACTTCTGGTCACCAAATGTGGGGAGGGTTTTCCCCGCACCAAGCAGTTCTCCAAGACATCGGTTCAGTGTCCTACAGTGGAGCTCAGTTCTGACTCTACGGAGGTCAAAGTTCAGCCCTACAAGTCTGCACCCACCCCACTCCCACTTCAGGTGCCAATCACAAGCAGTAGATCCCCAAACTCAAACTAATTTGCTAGAGCAACTCACAGAACCCTAACAAATATTTATGTGCATTGATTAATTTATTACAGGATATGATAAAGAATACAGATACACAGGGTGAGGTCTGGCTTCTGTCCCCATGGAGTTGGAGTACATCACCCTCTCAGTACACGGATGTGATCAGTAACCTGGAAGCTCTCCCAACTCCATGCTACTGGAATTTTTATGGAGGCTTCCTCACACAGGGGATCAATTATTAACTCCATTTCCAGCCCTTCTCTAGAGAAGTGGGGAGCAGTGCTGATAATTCCAGGCTTCTAATCATGGCCTGGTCTTTGTGGTGACCAGCCCCCATCTAAGAGCCATCCGAGTCACCTGATTGGAACAAAAGATGCTCCTAGTACTCTGATCACATAGGAATTTACAAGGGTTTTAGAAACCCTGCGTCATGGATTGGAGATGAAGACCAAATGTATATATTTCTTATAAATCACAATATCATAGAGGGGGGAAAAAGACTGCCTTAAGGTAACATGACAAAAGAAGTGGTCTTAATTTGAAGTAAAGAAGATGTAACATTTAACAGTAAGATATTATTAAACGTAAGGACTGGGATGCACTGAAATTTTTTTTTGACCAATAGCTACAGGGCTTAGAATTTTTTCCAGCATCTTTGCTACTTGGTGTACTAAATATTTAATCAAGGCAGATAGTTTCCTCCTTCAAGCAGACAGATATGTTTTGAGAATGGACACAAACCAATCTTTTTTAGGGATCCAATACTGAGATCTAAGAAAAATTTTCAAAGTATTTGTTAGCATTTACCTTGGAAAACATTTACTTATCTGTAAAACTGTGCTATCTCCATAAGCTCAAAATATTCTCTTAAATGATCCTTTTCACCTGAGTTTTAATGGAAAAATATAGAGGATCTGCTGTTTATCAGTATGTCGAACCCTCTTACCTCCTGGCCCCAGCTCTTCTAGGCAAAGGTCAAATGTCACAGAGAAATGAGAAGGATAGATCACTTGCTCAGACCCAAGACCCCTTAAGAGACAAAGTAGTCTCTGGTTTGTTATGAAGGCAAAGGAAGGAAACTTGCCCATGTTCTAGACCCAAACTGTCTAACATGGAAGTCACTGGCCACATGCAGCTGCTGAGATCAAGAAATATGTCTTCTAGAGATCTCTTCAAGAAAATCAGAGATACCAAGGGAACATTTCATGCAAAGATGGGCACAATAAAGGACAGAAATGGTATGGCCCTAACAGAAGCAGAAGATATTAAGAAGAGGTGGCAAAAATACATGGAAGAACTACAAAAAAAAATGCTCATGACCCAGATAACCACAATGGTATAATCACTGACCTAGAGCCAGACATCCTGGAGTTCAAAATCAAGTGGGCCTTAGGAAGCATCACTATGAACAAAACTAGGGGAGGTGATAGAATTCCAGCTGAGCTACTTCAAATCCTAAAAGATGATGCTGGGAAAGTGCAGCACTCAATATGCCAGCAAATTTGGAAAACTTAGCAGTGGCCACAGGACTGGAAAAGGTCAGTTTCCATTCCAATCCCAAAGAAAGGCAATCCCGAAGAATGTTCAAACTACCGCACAATTGTACTCATCTCACATGCTAGCAAATAATGCTCAAAATTCTTCAAGTGAGGCTTCAACAGTACGTGAACCGAGAACTTTCAGATGTTCAAGCTGGATTTAGAAAAGGCAGAAGAACCAGAGATCAAATTGCCAACATCTGTTGGATCACAGAAAAAGCAAGAGAATTCTAGAAGAACATTTACTTCTGCTTCATCGACTACGCTAAAGCCTTTGACTATGTGGATCACAGCAAACTATGGAAAATTCTTCAAGAGATGGGAATACCAGACCACCTTACCTGCCTCCTGAGAAATCTGTATGTAGGCCAAGAAGCAACAGCTAGAACCGGACATGGAACACTGGACTGGTTCCAAACTGGGAAAGGAGTACGTCAAGGCTTTATATTGTCACCTTGCTTATGTAACTTACATACAGAGTATACCATGGGAAATGCTGGGCTGGATGAAGCACAAGCTGGAATCAAGATTGCCAGGAGAAATATCAATAACCTCAGATACGCAGATGACACCACCCTTATGGCAGAAAGCAAAGAGGAACTGAGGAGCCTCTTAATGAAAGTGAGAGTGAAAAAGCTGGCTTGAAACTCATCATTCAAAAAACTAAGACCATGGCATCTGGTTCCATCACTTCATGGCAAATATTGGGGACACAATGGAAATAGCTATAGACTTTATTTTCTTGGGCTCCAAAATCACTACACATGGTGACTAAAGCCATGAAATTAAAAGACACTTGCTCCTTGGAAGAAAAGCTATGACCAATCTAGACAGCATATTAGAAAGCAGAGACATTACTTTGCTGACAAAGATCCATCTAGTCAAAGCTATGGTTTTTCCAGTAGTCATGTATGGATATGGGAGTTGGACCATAAAGAAAGCTGAGTGTGGAAGAATTGATGCTTTTGAACTGTGGTATTGGAGAAGACTCTTGAGAGTCCCTTGGACTGCAAAGAAATCAAAACAGTCCATCCTAAAGGAAATCAGTTTTGAATATTCATTGGAAGGAATGATGCTGAAGCTGAAGCTCCAATACTTTGGCCACCTGATGCAAAGAACTGACTCACTGGAAAAGACCCTGATGCTGGGAAAGATTGAAGGCAGGAGGAGAAGGGGATTTCAGAGGATGAGACGGTTGGATGCCATCACAACTCCTTCACCGACTCGATGGACATGAGTTTGAGCAAGCTTGGGGAGTTGATGATGGACAGGAAAGCCTGGTGTGCTGCAGTACATGGGGTTGCAAAGAGTCAGACAGGACTGAGCGAATAAAATGAACTGAGGTCCATGCAGTTGTTGCAAATGTCAAGATTTCATTCTTATTTATGGTTGAATAAGATTCCATTGTACATATACACCACAATCTTTATTAAAAAATAAAATACATGAAAAAATCTTAATATTTGAAAAATTCAGTTACTTTCTCTCCATTAAGAAAACACATTTAATTGAAGATCCCATGAATAGCAAACTACAAAGTAAGAAGTCCTCAATTTCACTGTGTTACTTTGCTCAAAGCCAAAGAAATATCCCAAACCACTATTTCTGTCCATAAATTCCAGCTGACAAAGAACTGAAGAGAACACTGTAAATCAACTACATTTCAATTAAAAAAAAAAATTGGTGAAGAGTCCCAAGCATGTTTGCTTTGTTGATATCCTGTTTTATAGTGACTTCTGACAACTTAGCTACTGACAGATTACTATGAATAGAATATTTTTCTCTCTCTAAAAAAACATTATTCTTTTTTAAAAATGCTATTAACTAGTTCCAATCAATATCAGGATTAATCACAGTGAGTTTCTAAATTACGGCATCACAGTTTACAGTTTACAGTCCACAGTTTACAGTGGAGTGGCTTCATAAATTTAAATGAAAACAGAAGGAAATCCAACATGCCTGAAAGACATGGTCTTTTTGGAGCAGAACCCAAGGGTTCTTCATATATTGCAGCCATTATTACCACCTAGGTCAAGCAAGTAAAGGAAGCACAGATACTGAAGAATACTTTTTATTAGGTGGTGGTGGTGGTTTAGTTGCTAATTCATGTCTGACTCTTGCTACCCCATGGACTGTAGCCTGCCACACTCCTCTGTCCATGGGATTTCCCAGGCAAGAATACTGGAATGGGTCACCATTTCCCTTCTCCAGCGGATCTTTTCGACCCAGGGATTGAACCTGGATCACCTGCACTGCAGGCAGATTCATCACTGTGAGAAACCAGAGAAGCCCCTCAATATAAACATTTTTCACTTGATCTTTCTGTATATTTACTAGTAAGGTTTTGTTTTGTTTTTATTGGGAGTTGACAGGTTGAGGGAAGAAAACCAATTCCAGGTTGACTGGAAAACTAGTTTGTTCCCATGATACAACTATTTTATATTTTTAAAACCTCCTCTCTTTTACACATATTTCAGTCTGTCAATAATATTTTATTAAGTGTCTCTTCTGTCTGAGGCACTCAGAGCTAAAATATAATCTCTTTTCATGAAATAAGCATTGATACTTACAATTTCACGTCCCACAGTTAACATACAGACTTTTGGATACTGTTGCTATAGAAAAGTGAACTAGGAAAAACGGCCAAATGAGTACAAGAGTAGCACACACACAACGCAGAAGAAAAGACAATACATTTATTCTACTGATCAGCAAGGTTTTTAAAATAAATTTCAGCTGTGTCTAAATTCATGTTAACCTTGGGCATAGTTTAGTAAAGCCAGAAATATCAGAGGTTATCAAAAATCAGAACTGTTGTTTTACTCTTATAAATCATGAGCTACCTAGATGAACAAGTGTCAGCTCAGGTTTCAGAGAAATTTCACAAGATTCAGGTGGCCTTCTGCTGGACATATCTGGTTACAGTATGTATAGCATCATGATAGTCACATTCTAGAAAATGCTATTAGGAAAGATGCCACCTATTTCACTACATTTTCTTCAACTGTTCAGTAGAAACAAACACAATAACAAAGCTCTAGCTTTTCTATTGGGATTCCCAGCTGGTACTAGTGGTAGAGAACCTGCTTGCCAATGCAGAAGACATGAGAGATGCAAGTTTGATCCCTGGATTCAAAAGATCCCCTGAAGCAGGGCATGGCAACTCGCTCCAATACTCCTGCCTGGAGAATCCCATGGACATAGGAGAGTGGCAGGCTACAGTCCATAGGGGCATAAGTTTAAAAAGTGAGAAAGGAATTATTTCTTATTTTATCTTTTTGAGTAGAGGTTAAAATATTTTAGAAAATCTAAAAATTACGTACTTCCCCAAATGCCCAAGGAAGCTATGAAAAACTGAAACTTGGTAATTTTTTTGAACGTATAATGTGCATTTCCTGAGGAACAAAGATGCTTTACCACTTATCTAATCTATGTTTAATAGAAGTAAGAACTGTCATGAGTTCAAAATACCTCAGAGTTTACTAATTCACTGGCAAATGAGGTTTCATTCTCTTTAGGAAAACACATCACTTACTTATTGCTCACCAAGAAAACAAACAAATCCCAAAAATGCATATACATAATTCTGGTCAGCTTTGAATTATTTTCATACTTTTATGTGGATTGTAATCTTATGAAAGAAGAGTACTTATGTAATAATCATTAGTTGAACTGAGGATGCTGGGTTGTTTTCTCTTTTTATGGTTGAATTGTTCTCATACTTTGAGCTAGATTATAATGTTATGGAATAATGGACCCAGCAATATATTTATGCAATAAATATTAGTCGAGTTGAGAACATTGGGTTATTTTCACTATTCATGAATATCTGATGAAATTAACCAGAAGCTGGCATTAAAAAACAACAAAACAAAACCTGAAGACATAAAGACATCTACAGGTTGACCTTTTATTTTTCTTTCTTTTTATGCTCTTCTTTTCCACTCTTCCTTTTACTTCCTTTGCATTCTGAGATAAGCAGGATAAAGCCTTTTTACTTTCAGTAATCTGTGAATCTGCATGCTCACTGTATACACCCAGGCACTGTGCCTCCAATAGGGTTCTCTTTTCTAATTATATTTCCTCCATTTCCTGGTTGTCATCAACACCTGGCATGTGTCTTCTCTGGACAGTTTCATGCTAAAAATATTCTCTTTTAGATCATCTTAAATGGACCCCCTTAAATACCTGGATGCAGGATTGTAACCTACATGCTCATTTTCAACTGTCTCAGTGCTCCTATTTTAAATCTTGCAAAGTAAATCAAGATTATAATGTCAAGTATAAATAATCACAAGATGAAGAATACAACCCTGATTTTCTAAACTTCATTTAGTTAACTATTAATATTATTTTTCATAATAAGACAATGAAGAGATGAAAAAGGAAAGAAAAGAAAGAACATATTTGGGAAGGAAAACTAGAGTTAATATAAAGAGGAACAGAAGAATAGATCGAGTAATACTATGAAAAGGCAGTAACAGTACCAGCAGAAGTGAACTGTGAAATAAGTCATCACCAGGTAGGTGAACATGAAAGAAAAATTTGTTACCTTTATATAACTATAGGGAGTTTATAATAAGGGATACCTACTCCAAGGGCTTCCATGGTAGCTCAGATGGTAAAGAATCTACCTGCAATGCAGGAGACCCCAGTTTGACTCTTGGGTTGGGAAGATCCCCTAGAGAAGGGATAGGCTGCCCATTCCAGCATTCTTGGGCTTCCCTGGTGGCTCAGAAGGTAAAGAATCCACCTGCAACGTGGGAAACCTAAGTTTTATCCCTGCTTTGGGAAGGTCGCCTGGAGGAGGGCATGGCAAACCACTCCAGTATCCCTGCCTGGAGAATCCCCATGGACAGGGGAGCCTGGTGGACTATAGGCCATGGGGTCACAAAGAGTCAGACATGACTGAGCGGCTAAGCACAGCACAGCATACTACTCCAAGTAGACAGGTGCCACACTTTCAGCAATCATGCCTTCAAAGTATATGTAAATCAAGTATTGCATTGAGTTACTAGATCGAGAACATTCAAACTTTAATTACACCTCCAGCCATATCAATCTGCTCTTACCATAAAATATGCCTTTGTAACATAACTGACATCTAAATGCTACTATAGAATAAGAGAAGCCAGTTTTCAAAAACAAGTGTTTCAATGATCAGGACCTATAGCAGAGAAGTGAGTGTGAGGTTATACTTACTGGGTTATGCAGTATAAGGAAGAGAATCTAGAAGAGCAATTATAAGAAACTACAGAACAAATCAGAGAAAAGAAAAAGGCTGGAGGTCATGTTCTTCAGTGGTTTGTGGTGGTGGTGGAACTGCAGACAAATAGACAAAGACCCACAGCAATTCTGCTATAATGAATAGCTTATTGGGAAACAAGTGAATCGCCAATTATGCTAGCTCAGTAAAACAGGCTAAGTTTAGGGTACTGCCTACAAATACTCTCTTACTCTACTGTCCTCTGTTTAATGAAAGGTAACATTAGAGAGAATTTTAAGGATTTCATATATTCAAAAGAATATACCCTATATTTCATTTATTCATGTGAAGCATGAACTTTCAGACTTTTACAATGCCTAGTATTTCTCATATTAAATCACTGATTCAAAAAAAAAGTTCTAGTTCTTCAAGGGGACAGAACAGAAAAGTACAAACTTGTTTATTTAATTGTCTCCTTTAAATGGTGATTCTTCATTTCATAAATATTTCCAAATTTAGGACAATTTAAAATTTACTGAGGTCAAGAATGAGTGCTGCTTTAGGATCAAAAGGTAAGCTAATACAGAGAGCAAGTATCTGTTCAGAGTTTAAATCCAAAGTGTGACCTACTTTTAAGACTTCATAGCCCAGAGGAAAAAGTCTTTAGATCTAAATGTCAGCATGTTCTTTCAAAATTATTATTGTGATTATTTTTAACTCCATCGTTCTCTCAATGAAAAAAACCACATAATACAGTCTATTTATCAAAGACTAGAGAATACCACATCAGAGAGGCTAAGACATAGCTATAGAAGAATTATCATGAAAACACAAAACATATCCACACTGACAACTACCATGAGGAATGTTCGCTCCCATACTCTAAATAGCACTAAAGATTGAAATGACAGGCTTTTCAATGTAAGATAAATGGAATAGATGTTTAAGACATTTTTAGAATTTTCTTCTCCTAATAAATAAAATCCGTCTAGTCAAGGCTATGGTTTTTCCAGTGGTCATGTATGGATGTGAGAGATGGACCGTGAAGAAAGCTGAGCATCGAAAAATTGATGCTTTTGAACTGTGGTGTTGGAGAAGACTCTTGAGAGTCCCTTGGTCTGCAAGGAGATCCAACCGGTCCATCCTAGAGGAGATCAGACCTTGGTGTTCACTGGAAGGACTGATGCTGAAGCCAAAACTCTAGTACTTTGGCCACTTCATGCGAAGAGTTGACTCATCGGAAAAGACCCTGATGCTGGGAAAGATTGAGGGCAGAAGGAGAAGGGGACGACAGAGGATGAGATGGCTGGATGGTGTCACTGACTCGATGGATATGAGTTTGAGTAGACTCTGGGAGTTGGTGATGGACAGGGAGGCCTGGTGTGCTGCAATTCATGGGGTCACAAAGAGTCAGACACAGTCGTGAACTGAATAAATAAAATCACTTAAAAAAAGTTCTTGTTTTTCAAGGATATGCCACTATAACCATAACTCTCTATAATAATATAGTAATAATAAAAAGTCACTCAGTCGTGTCCGAGTCTTTGTGATCCCATGGACTATACAGTCCATAGAACGCTCCAGGTCAGAATATTGGAGTGGGTAGCCATTCCCTTCTCCAGGGGAACCCAGGTTGGTTCCCAACCCAGGGATCAAACCCAGGTCTCCTGCATTGCAGGCAGATTCTTTACCAGCTGAGCCACCAGGGAAGTCCAGTGTTCTAAAAGAAAAATTTTAAATATACCCCTTTCAGAGACATGGGAGAATCAATATCACATACAAATGTCTCTAGAAAACCATGAAACAGTGGTTAAAATCCGTGCCTTTGGTGCCAAGATAGACCTAGGTTTCTAGGCTTTAACATTTCTAGTTTTATATATATGTATAATAGGCAAATTATTTAACTTCTTTAAGTCTTGGTTTTCTCATGTGTAAAATGGGGAAATAAAAGCATCTTCAGCAAGTCATGGTGAGAAATTAGATGAAATAATAAATATAAAGTGCCCAAACACATTTCTGGCACCCAGAAAGAGATCAACCAAAAATAGCTATGATTTTGTTTTGATATGACACAGACAATTGGGAAGTAGATAAATATTGAGAAATGGTTGCAACAGTATTAGTTCTCAGACTATGCTAACAGAATTCAAGAGTATATTTCAAATCAAAGGAGAAAGCCACTTCATCATCATGGTCACCATCAAAGAATGCTGCAGAACCCAAGCCAAAAGACAGTAACTGCCCTCAAGGAGCTTATAATCCAGAACAGATGACACTGGCACCAATGAACAAGTAAAAGGCCAGAGCCACTGGCAGAGAATTGTGCAACAAACTCAGACCAGAAAAGGGCTTAAGAGCCAAGAAAGTGAAGGAATTAAGCCTTACAACATTCAGGCATAAGATCAAAGTTCCTAGATCCGTATGAGAGGCAGGAAAGGTATTTTGAGAGTTATTTTTTAACTTCCTCCTGTCTCACTAGCAGCCCCCATGAGCACCCCAGCTTTCCTTTAATAGACTGCTGAGTGATCACAAGAAAACTGTGAGGAAATTTTGATAAGTCTTCAGAGGTGGATAGTGGTGTCCGTATGCACTAGGAAAGAATCATAGTTGTATTATAAGGATTAAAATTGTGTTGATAAGTCTTAATCATGATCAGAAAGCATGAAGTTGTAGGGAAGTTTTTCAGGTTCCACCCCCCCCCCACCCCATCATCTTGGTATGATAATCCTTTAAGGGAAAATTAGTCCAAAAGGCAATGAGGGAAAGAATTTCAAAGGCTTGACACAATGATGCTGTTGTTCATTATTCAAATGAGTACTCTCTTTGGGGTTGCTTTTATGTTCTCCATTTCTTCCCAATGTTCTAACTTACTCATCCCTCGGGCAGTCAGTGAATAGCTTAATTTTGTTCATCTGGCTTATAAAAATCCATTAATTTAAGTTAGACACATTTTTTTTCTTTTAAGTGCTATGTATATCAAACTATACAAGACAGACTTAAAGACAGTTAACTGAAGTTAATATTTTATTTATTTATTTATTTTTTTAGTACTACCAGTTTATTGCTACCAACACTTCTCCCTCCACCCTCGTGCACACATGCTCAGTCATGTAACCCCATGGACTGCAGCCTGCTAGGCTCCTCTGTCCATGGACTTTTCAAGGCAAGAATACTGGTGAAGTTAATATTTTAGTCCTGTTCTTGGAAACAACAAAGTCACTTCCTTCTAAAGTTGGGATGTCAGTTATCACTTTCCCTTGGAAGCAAATCAGGGAAACAGATTCCATCAACTGTCAAGAACTGAGTTGATTTTGTAAAATAGCAATTCACAAAATCTGATCTCAGATCTCAGCATCAGTGTGGAGTTTCTCCTTTAAGACACACACTAGAGAGGTTCACCAAGAGGAAAAGAGACTACAAACACAAAAGAGTTTGAGAACTTGACATACAAATATAGATAAATTTCTGAGCTGATATGAGAATCAAAAGTAACAATAGCTAAACAGAGAGCTTTCTGCCCCCCAGGCACTGCTCTAAGCATACACACACATACACGCACGCACGCGCACGCACACACACACACACACACACACACACACACACACACACACACAGAGTCATTTAGTCCCCCTAACAAGTCAAGAAGCAGGTGCTGTTACTGTCTCATTTTATACTGAAGAAACTGTTATTCATATGCCTGGATTTGAATCCAAGTATACTTCCAGTCTACACAGTTAACCAGTACATTAGTGACTCTCAAATTCAACTGACTAGTTCAAAATAATACATATAAAAGCATGTTGAAAAATACACATGCCTTGAAAACAACTCTTGCAACATAAACATTCTTTAAGTATCCTAAAAAGAATAGGATGGAGACAGTTTAAACTTACAGAATGTTTAGTTGTTAAGTCATGTCTGACTCCTTTGCAACCTCATGGACTGTAGCCCGCCAGGCTCTTCTATCCATGGGACTACCCAGGCTCAAGAATTCTGGAGTGGGTTGCCATTTCCTTTTCCAGGGGATCTTCTTGACCCAGGAATAGAACCCGTGTCTCCTGCACTGGCAGGTGGATTCTTTACCACCAAGTCACCAGGGAAGCCCAAAGTTCCAGACAGCTCTCTACTAATCAAAGTTATTAAATCCATTAAAATCATACACTAAGGGGCTCTCTCTTACCCTTGATATCTTGAAAAACATAGTAGATCTGTACATTATGAAAGTGAAAAAGTGAAAGTGAAAGTCACTCAGTCGTGTCCGACTCCTTGCAACCCCATGGATTGTCGCCTACCAGGCTCCTCAGTCCATGTAATTTTTCAGGCAAGAGTACTGGAGTGGGTTGCCATTTCCTTCTCCAGGGGATCTTCCCAACCCAGGGATCGAACCCAGATCTCCCACATCGCAGGCAGACGCTTTACCATCTGAGCCATCAGGGAAGATAAGAGCTCTCAATTAGAGCAGAAAATGAATTTACTGAAAGAATAGAAAAGCACATCCTAAGAATCCCGGGGAGGCTACAGAACCAGGCCCAGAAAATGTGTGGGAATTGATAGGCACGGCACAGGCAAGGTCCCATCCAGACTCAGGACCCAGAACAAGCCTAGAGGACACCATTACCACTTCGGAATGTTGTACCGACACCACCAGTGTCACTGCTACCCCTGAAAATGGTTGCCACTACTCCCACTCCCACATAAGAATGAATCCTTCCCAGTCATTAGCTCCTGAATCAAAGGCCACAGTGGGTGAACTGGATTGGTCAAGCCTAGTTTGAATACAGTCAAGTCTCCTAAATACAAACATTCAAGTTGGAAACTCTCAAAGATGCAAACATGTGTTCACAAGTCCAATCACAGAAGTTAATTCACGTGTCTGGAGTACACTGTCACGTGTGTGTATCCTCTACAAGTGGTTGTTCTTTTGTGAACCTTACTGTACAGTACTCTATAGAGTACAGTATCTTTACTTCAAGCCCAGGATGTCCAGAAGTTAAGTGTAAAAAGCAGTGGTAATGTACCTGGTACTGCTAGGAAGTGCCTAGTGATAACGACAGAAACAAAAATGAAAATAACTGAGAGAGTGGAGCATGGTGAAAAGATGGTAGACACTGCTTGTTCTTATAATATGAATTGTTCAACCATCGGCATAACTCTAAAGAACAAGGAACATGTGAAGTCTGCTGCACCAAACATGTCAACAATAATATCGAAGAAGCATCGAAAAAGATGGAAGAGATGGAGAAATTTGTCAGTGTGTGTATGTGGGATCAGCATCAAATCCCATTCAGCTGAATGCTGATTCAAGAGAAAGCTAGAAGCTTTTATGAAGACTTGGAGAAGAAACATGGCAAAGAATCAGAGGGTGCATCTTTTAATGGCAGTCATGGCTGGTTTTATTGGTTCACATGTCCAAGGTTTGCTAGAGCCAACCTTCACAACATAAAGTGGTGAGGCAGCAGGTGCAGATACAGTAGCTGCCTGGGAATTTCCTGAAACACTTCAAGAATTATAGATGAAGGCATGTATTTACCTGAGCGGGGTTTTAATGTGGATGAGACAGGACTGTCCTGGAAGAGGATGCCAGATCAAAATTACTTCAGTAAGCAGGAAAAGCTGATGCCAGTCTATAAAGCAGCAAGGGACAGGCTAACTTTGTTGTTTGATGGCAATGCTTCTGGTGATATGAAGCTGAAGCCTCTCTTGGTTCATCATTCAGAGAACCCAAGAGCCCTTCAAAGCATAGCCAAGGGCTCTTTTCCTGTTGTATGGAAGAGTAACCCCAGAGTCTTGTCATGTTGACACCAAGGCTGTTTCAAAATCACTTTAAGGTTAAAATACATATTTTAAGCTCTTTATTTTAAAATAATTCTAAACTTAATGAAAAATTACAGAAATATTACCTATATCTATATACCCTTTACCCAGCTTTCCCTAATGTTATCATCTACCATAACCATGGTACAATATTTAAAAAGCAAGATATTAACACTGACAGAACACTATTAATTAATCTACAGACCTTATTCCAAGTCTACCAGTTTTCTCACTACTGTTTTTGTTTTCTGGTTCAGACTAAAATCAGGCTCCCACATTGCACATAGTTGTCATGTTTTCTTGGTCTCCTCCAACTTGGGATAGTTTATCTTGATACTTGGGAAGAGTACTGGCCAGTTACTTTACAGACTATCCCTCCATTTGGATTTATCTGATGTTTCTTCATTATTAGACAGGTTACACATATATTTTTAAGAAGAATACAACAGTAGTGACTTATACCTTCTTGTGCATCATATCAGGATTTATACAGTATCAGTGTCTTATTACAGGTAATTTGATCTTTTATCACTTGGTTAAGGTGGTGTCTACCAAGTTTCTTCAATGTAAAATCACTAACACTCCCTTTGTAGTTGGTACCTTGTGAGGAAATACCTTGAAATTATGTAAATATCCTGTTTCTCCATCATACTGTTGCCCACTAATTTTAGCATCATTCATTGATGATTCTTGCTTGCAATAATTATTATTGTGGTGTTTGCCTCAAGATGATTTCCTATTTCTGTCATTCCTTTTACATTAACTAGAATTCTATTGCAAGAAATTACATATGCGTGTGTCTGTGCATGTGTGCACTTGTGTGTATATATGTATGTACACATACAGATGTACACACATATATTCCTGGATGCTTAGTTTATTCTACGGATTGAAGTTTACAGACTTACCCCAGACTTGTCTCAGATTTGGACATTAGGAGCAGCTTCAATTTGGCTCCTTTGTTCTTCTGAAATGTGTCCGTCATTTTTAATTCCTTTATCAATTATCTTTTCAGCACAAGTAAAACATTTTCAGGATTTTTCCCCTTTTCAATTTAATTTTACTGAAATAATTTTCACTGAGATTTATTTTCCCATTCAACTTTTAGAAACAAAAGATTTAATTTATTCTTCAAAATACACTGGACTTGATACACTGTTATGTCAAATCCAATTCTATGGAGTCAAATATTACAGATGTAAATTTTGTAACAAATTTTTACATTTGAAGGTAGAATTTTAAAGGTCCTTTAGCCCAAATCTACTGAGTTTACAGAAAAAGAGGCTGAGGCGTGGAGGGGTTGAAGGACTGACTTTAAACAGCTGATTCTGAAACAGCAGGGGCACAGAACCTAAAATACGATTCCTGCTCTACACTGTGGACAGCGCTGCGTCCTCTCCTAGGCTCTATCAAAGTCAGTGCACAGGGACTCTAAGAAAACACATCTCAGGTTTTTTCAATTGAGAAAATACATCAGTAATAAGGTTTACTGTGCCATCTCTCTCATGGATATGCATCCAGAAGGGATTTTGAGCCCTTCTGGTGAGTTAGGTGAGTGAGGCAGGAAGGGAGTTGGTAAGGATCATAGATAAACTTGGGTCAGAGGTGCTAAACAAAGTGGTCACACAGGAACAGACGGTATAGGTCAAGTCACAGAAATTCAATCAGCAGAAACAAGGAAATTAGGTTAGATCATGGAGAAAAGGATCAGATCTCAGTGAGGTTTTGGAAATAGAAATCCAGCCCCAGGCCAAAAATTAAGGCATTATTTAAAATATAGGGAAAGAGAGTAATGGAAATGGATATCAGTAAACTACCCCCAAGAATTAGCAAATTCATTTATTCAACTGAGTTGGATGTGGACATCAGGATTTTGTGACTTAACACACTCCAAACTGAACTCCTTACAGCCTTTCCTTCTCCCTCCACTTCCTCAAGCAAACCTCCCTGCTCTGATGAATGGCATGGATCTTCAGTTACTCTAGCCAGTCACTCAGCCCTCATGCCTCATGCACAAACACTTACTAGTCATATGTGCCCCACACATCCTAAATCCCTCTGTGATTCACTTCTCAGGCTTGGTCTCCATACTCCTCCAGAGACTGCATTGAGTTCCTTATAATCGTTCATTTGGGACTGGATTTACTTGAGACCTTTTAACTGATCCCCTTACCTTAAGTTAACTGTCTCTTGCCTTAATTTCCTCTGATTTATCTTCTGTATAGACAACAAAGTGATTTTTCAATATCTTAAGTCTGGTCATACATTTTTCTTGCTTATAGCCATTTGTGTGTTCAGTTGCTAGGTCATGTCCAACTCTTGCGACCCCATGGACTGTATAGCCTGCCAGGCTCCTCTGTCCATAGGATTCTCCAGGCAAGAATACTGGAGTGGGTTGTCATTTCCTCCTCCAGGGGATCTTCCCAACCCAGGAATCAAACCTGAGTCTCCTGCATTGGCAGGTGGGTTCTTTACCACTGAGTCCCCTGGGAAGCCCTATAGCCATTTACTCAAAGAGAAATAACAAGCCTCCCTCTCAAGATTGCCCCACTTCAATGCCACCAAGAGGGGCATGGCAAGCCACTGTGAGGGGTAAGGCTACAGATTATCTTTAAACAGCATATTCACTCTATCCACTGTTTCTGTATGGACATGGGTTTGGGTAGACTCTGGCAGTTGGTGATGGAGAGGGAGGCCTGGCGTGGTGAGGTTGATGGGGCTGCAAAGAGTCGGGCACGACTGAGCAACTGAACTGAACTGTTTCTGTAATAATAGAGAACCAGAAGTAAAGCTTAGCAAATGTTCTTAGCTAACTGAAAAACACTGAATATGTACTGGTTTTCAAAATATTAAAAAATGCTTTCCTGTAATACAAAACAGAAACATTTGGTCAAAGTCTACCTTTGTAAATGGAAAACCCCATGTGTGTGTGTGAAAGTAGCTCAGTTGTGTCCAATTCTTTGTGACTCCACGGACTATACAGTCCATGGAATTCTCCAGGCCAGAATACTGAAGTGGGTAACCTTTCCCTTCTGAGGGGATCTTCCCAAGCCAGGGATCAAACCCAGGTCTCCCACATTGCAGGCGGACTCTTTACCAACTGAGCTATCAGGAAAGCCCAGGGAAACCCCATATAAACACACAATTGCTATCAAGCTCACACACACACACCTGTAATAGTCTCAGATTTACACAGGAGGGTCACTTTCTCTAAGAATGCGGATTTAGGAATATAGCAGAGAATTTTTTATTTTTTGGCTTATCACATCTTATTAAACAAAAGCATACTTAATTTATCAATATAAAAATAACTACCATGTATTTTGCTATAATCTTAAACTAGTATTTTGATGCAATATCTAAAATATCTCTTCTTTGAGATAACACATTTTATGTGTGGGAAAACATTCAAGCCTCATGCAAATATCTTTAGTATCTCCATATGTTTTAACTCACAGCATTTGGAAAGTCTGCTCTGCAACTAAATGGTTTATAGGCAAACCTTCCTTGCTTTAAAAATAAGACAGCAAAATGTCATCTGGCTACTAGATCTAGTCAATGACGAAGAATTCTATTTAAGCTATGGTCATTTAAACGTAACAAACATGTTTTAATTGTAGGCCATTCCTATAATCTTGATTCACAATAACAGTAATACAATATTGGGTTGGCCCAAAAGTTCATTTGGGTTTTTCTATACAATGTTATGGAAAAACTTGAATGAAATTTGCAGCCAATCCAATACAGAAAGCATTAAGATAGCAGAGAATAAATTATTTGCTTCAGTGAATGATTAGTGATTACTTAATGAACACAGAGTGTTTTTATGGGGTGATGAAAAAGTTTTGAAACTAGAGAGAGCTGGTGGTTGCAACAACATTTAGTGGTTGCACAACCACTAAATCCACTGAATTAACTGAATATTTGAAAATAGTTAACTGTATGTTATGTGGATTTTTACCTCAATTTTTTAAAGTGTAATTTTAAAATAAATCAATTTTAACTAAGTAAACAATAAGGTGTGGAATAGATAAGAAAAGAATTATGAGAGTAATATGCAAACAAAATCAGGGAAACAGACTTAACTAGAAGAACTAGACTGGATCAGTACAGATGACATTTTGGGGGCTGCACTACAGAAATCTGAGAGGGAGAGCCTTGCAAACTAACTTTTCAAGCTACCAGCACCTAGGTACACTCTAACAACAGGTGATTCTGGTGGGCACATCAGATATCTTCAGGGGCTCAGGAAGCCATAGGAGTCAGGAAAAGAATCTTTTGAATCTGTCTGCCTCCTGATCTAGATTCTACAGCTCCCCTTTCTCTCCTTCATCATTCAAGGGCCTTCTGTGTTTATTATGACCTCTGGTCATTCAATGCCTCAAACCATTTCTTCTTCTTCTTCAGTCAAACTTTCTGTTTTTTAAGTGTTGGCTTTAACTATGTTTTTAAAGGATGTTAGCCTTGCCTACCTCACCTGTGACGACCAAATGATACCGGGGACATGATTTAGAAGTGTTTTGCAAACTCTGGATTCTAACTCATTAGTGGGACATAAAGTCAATTCAAGAGATTATGATCAGTACTTTTTAAAAATGAAATCAAATGGAATGAAAAAAATCAGAGCGTACTGTACACTGCAAGATTAGGAACTGTTATGGTATAGTATTTCAGGTGTTGTGTGTGTGTGTGTGTGTGTGTGTGTGTGTGTGTGTGTGTACACATGTGTGTCAGTCTATGCCACGATAGTCACAATGTAAAATCTAACATACTGTGCATAAAGACTACACAGCTTTACAAGACAAGTAAGTTCCTTCTCTGTTTTCTGACAGAGAGTATAAACACGGTTTCTCATAATAAAACAGGGTTACCACATGATGTACACAGCAACTAGCTCCCTGACCACCTGTCCCATGAGTATCTGTGTTTTCTACCCAAGGTAAAATGTCTACAAGCAAAAAGTCAAATTATTCACCAGACAGTTTAGATTAAGTCTTTATAAATTAACTATAAATAAATTTGAGCAATAACTTTAAAAATACTTCTGAATTAAGATTAGATCCTTGCATTACTTTGCAGGATAGAGCTGCAAGCCACAAAAACCCGGATATGGGACAAAACTGGTAAATATTTACAGTATTCTGAATTGCTGAGATTTAAAAGAATCTTGCAGTGCTCTTTAATTTGGGTCTAACATTATAAAAACAAAAGTTTCTGAGGAGTTGTAAGAAATGTGGTAAGGCTTGGGTAAGTAATAGAAGAAAGAAGATGGGAAAAAAAAATAAAACAGGAAGAATCGCTGTATCACCAAGGGTTTTGGAGCTCAAATCATCACTAGTTACATCATTTCTCCAGTTGCAATGAATCAAAGAGTAAGTTAAAAGAGGACACATGCAGACCAGAGCACTGTTTTACATTTTTGGCTCAGACACTATTTTCTGTATATAAAAGCACTACTAGTGGCTCTATTGAGTGAACATTTAACATTTACTATCTTGTTTATAATGGTTAAAACAGTAATGTTTGGCCTTGTCAGCTTACAAAATAAATCAGAGCTGTCCTGTAGCTGGGAAACATGGCTCAGGAAATATCTCTCCTAGAGAGAGGCATCCCTTATATAGGCTTTCTAGAGAGTATGGTCACCCTGCAGAGAGTCTGACCATTTTAGATGACATAGCAGCCCTACCTAGACAACTGCAAAGGGCTCTGCTTGTATGATGCATGCTAAGTCACTTCAGTTGTGTCCAACTCTTTGCGACCCCATTTACTGTAGCCCGCCAGGCTCCTTTGTCCATGGGATTCTCCAGACAAGAATACTGGAGTGGTTTGCCATGCCCTCCTCCAGTGGGTCTTTCTGACCCAGGGATTGAACCTGTGTCTCTTACATCTCCTGCACTGGCAGGTGGGTTTTTTTTACCACTAGCACCACCTGGGAAGCTTGTACAACAGAAAACACTAAAAAAATTTTTTTTTGCTTTTAAGACTTAGGGTGTATTTTACCATATTGCAAATTGATACAAGATAATAATAAAAGTAAAATTAGCTTCAAAATTTGCTAAAATAACACAAAACCAGGGCAGGTTTTCATGCAATCCAAACTCTCAAATAACCTACTGATCACTAGAAAATCAGGCACCATGAAAGGAAGTGATCAAATGTGTTTTATGGAATCATTTTCCAAATTAGCTCTATTATATCAGAGTACAACTACTTAAAAAGGTATCTTTGAAAAATACTGTGAAAAATTACTTTTACATTAAATTTTACTCATTTGTCAATTCTAGTTTCAATAAACCTTCAGAATTCAAATATCACCTCACCACTACCACCCTCGTCCAAGAAATGACCAGGACATCTGCAAGAGCCACCCCTCAACCAGTCCCCTTGCCTCCACCTTCCACCCCCTATAGTTATTCTCCATGCAGGGGATAACTGCATGGAGAGGTGATTTTTCAGAAAACGTAACTTAGATGATGTCATTCTCCTCCTCCCATCTGTCTAATGCCTTCCCATTATCCTCCAAAGAGTGTTCAAGCTCCTTGATGTAGCCTCCAAGGCCCTACTTGGTCTGATAGACTCTCACCCCAATCTACGCCCACTTCTCATCCACTCTTCCCTAGAAAGGGAGATAGTTTACTGACTCATGAATGTGGGAAGAACTAGTTGAAAGTGTTTGACTTAGTACTCTTCCCTTCCTTCCTAGGTATAAGCTATTCTTAGGGCATTCTTTGCATCTCCACATCCCGAGCCTTCCTGGCGTAAGCCTAACCGGGCAAATACGTCCAATTCCAGGAGTCTGTCAGCAGGCGCTTTTGGTTTTCATCCTCTTTCACCATACGAAACAAAGGTAGATTCTGGCCTTCATCTGTCATGTTTGAGTGATTAGTCTTACTTCTGAATTTCTTTAGAATCCATGTAAGGAGAAGGAATACTAATTACTAGGGCTACCAAAATCTCTAACATGCCAACAGAAACAAACACATATACAAGGCATACCTTATATATGAGTACAGAAAAGAATCTAGAAATATTCATCTCTGGGTAGTAGAGTTATAGACGTCTTTCTTTATATGCTTTTCTATTTTAGGTGAATATTTTTATAAATTACTATGGATTACTTTCTTAAATCAGAAAAAAATTAACCAAAATATACTTTCTTTGGGGGCAATTAAGGAGGTTCCCGGTATCAAGTTTTCAGAGGAAACTATGAACTATGTTGAATACATGTCTAATAAAACTGAAAACAGTTACAAAACGACTGTCTCTAATCATGACTACATAATTAGAAAATAAAAATGTCTTACTTTTTTTACAGATATTTTATAATTACTTTCACTTTACTATTTTGGCTAAATTCAAGTTACCAAGTAGTGACAAAAATTACATCATTCTCTTGAATCTACATTATGTCATTCTCTTGAATCTTCCCTTGTGGCTCAGCTGGTAAAGAATCTGCCTGCAATGGGGGAGACCTGGGTTCGATCCCTGGGTTAGGAAGATCCCCTGGAGAAGGAAAAGGCTACCCACTCCAGTATTCTGGCCTGGAGAATTCCATGGACTGTATAGTCCATGGGATTGCAAAGAGTCGGACACAACTAAACGACTTTCATTTTCACTTTCACTTGAATCTACATAGCCCCTCTGGTCTATTTATTCAATACAGGATTATATCAGGGTCTTCCCTGGTGGCTCAGTGTTAAAGAATCCACCTGCCAATGCAGGAGACATGAGTTCAATCCCTGGTCCAGGAAGATGCCACGTGCCATGGAGCAACTAAGCCTGTGCACCACGATTATTGAGCCTACGCTCTAGAGGATGGGAGCTGCAACTAATGAGTGCATGTGATGCAACTACTAAAGCCCAAGTGCCCTAGAGCTCATGCTCTGTAACAAGAGAAGCCGCCACAGTGAGAAGCCTGTGGACCAGAACTAGAGTAGACCCTGTTAGCAACTAGAGAAAAGCTCTTGCAGCAACAAAGATCCAGCACAGCCATAAGTAAATAAACAAGATTTTTAAAGAAAGATTATATTAACTACTTACTTACAATGTGTATACATTTGACTCAGTAACAGCAGCTCTTTATTTTAAACTGGAGGTTTTGGGTTCATGACTGATTTCGTTTTCTAAATATCAACACACAACCATAAATATTCATGTAAGTTTTCTTCTATCACATTCAGGAGAAGACTCTTCTATTTTTACTTACAAATTGAAATGTTTTAAAAATACATACAAGTCTTTATAAGTAAATTCTGTGTTAACTCAATTTAAATTTTCCTTCAAGCTTCCCTGAGCAACTTTGATCAATAGCTATATTTAAGAATTTTTTCACACATTCTCATCAGTTACATTTTTTTGCTTCTATATGTTAATCTAAGCTTTGAGGTAGTGTATAAGTTTTGCCTTTCTAAGGATATTGCACAAGGTCTATATTTCCAAATTAGAATATGACAGCAAGGATCTTTTGGATATAATTTAAATGCTGAGGGTGCAGGTAAATTAAACTATTGAAAGTTAATTCAACAGTACTTATATATACTTTGTATACCAAAGGAAAGGAAGAAAAAAAATCCCTGCCTACAAAGAGCGCATGACAGTGACACACATCCTTGGTCAACTTAGGCAGAGTGAAAGTTTTCCTTCTTAATCTACTCCCATTTCCAGTGGCAAGAGAATGTAGGGTTTAAAAGTTCAACTGTAGATACAGTTTTTAAAAAATTATAAATCCATTTTAACAGTAAGACTAAGAATTATTTACTTTTTAAACAACTATATCAAAGCATGACTTAATACTATAAAATTCACCCATTTTAAGTATGCAATTCAACAATTTTTAGTAAATTTACAGAGAGTTGTGCAACTATCACCATAATTTAGTTTAGAATATTTCCACCAGGATGATTCACTTTTGAACCATAACACTGTGCAACATGGCAATCGGGAGTACAGGTTCTAGCGCAGACTGCTGGGCTCCACAATTTACCAGCTGCACCAGCCTGACAAGTTGCTATACCTTTCTTTGAGGTGTTTTAGTTTTCTTATCTAAACATTCAGCTAATGACAGTATTACCCTCACAGTATTGTTCTCAGGGTCAACAGAATTAACATATATATAAAGCACTTAAAACAGTAGCTGGCACAAAATAAGTATTCAAGTGAAAGTGAAGTCGCTCAGTCATGTCCAACTCTTTGTGACCCCATGGACTGTAGCCTACCAGGCTCCTCTGTCCATGGAATTTTCCAGGCAAGAATACTGGAGTGGGTTGCCATTTCCTTCTCCAGGAGATCTTCCCAACCCAGGGATTGAACCCGGGTCTCCCGCATTGTAGGCAGACACTTTACCATCTGAGCCACCAGGGATGTCCCATCAATAGATATTAGCCATTATTAATATCATACACTTTAAAATCTACTTATTAGATTTAGATTTATTAGAAAGCAATAGGCAAATAAGCACATTCCACACTGAAGACTAAATCAAATGACCTATAACAACACATTCATTTCATAACAATGAAGCCTGTCTAACAGTAACTTAAAATTCAGAAACAAGAAGAACAGTAACTGAAAACAAAATTAATCCAAGGTAAAATCCATGATGCTAATGAGAACCTACTGTGTAGCACAAGGAAGTCTACTCTGTGCCAGTAACCTAAATGGGAAGGAACTCCAAAAAAGGGGGGTGTATGTATACATATGGCTGATTCACTTTGCCGTACAGCAGAAACTAACAACATTGTAAAGCAACTATATTTCAATAAAAATTAAAAATAAATAAATAAAACCTATGATGCTCTGATAGCATCTATTCACCTATTTATTCAACAAATATTAACTGGGAGCACAATATTAACTTCGAAACAGCAAATAAGACAAAAAGTCCCTAACCTTATGAAGCTTAAGAGGAGAAGAAATGAATGAACAGGCACATGAAAAATAAAACAAGGTGATTACACAGTGTTAAGTGCTATAAAGACAATAAAACAAGGCAATTGGACAGAGAAACAGGTATAGAAGAAAGCCAGGGTACTACTACTTTAGTCAGTAGTCTAGACTGGCTTTAGAACCAGCCTTAATCTATATTCTCAACTACTACATGGTTTTATGGTTCTTTGAGACGACATTTCACCAGAGGCCAGAATGAGAGGTTAGCAGCTCTACCCAGAGCAATAACCATGGCAGAGGCAGCAAAGATAACAAGCACAAAGGCTACAAGGTGAACAAGGCCTAACAATACTTGAAGAGCAGATAGAGGCCAGTTAGCTTGGAATTTATTGAGCGTGAAGGACAATGGTAGAAGATGCCATTGAAGAGGTAGGTAAATACCAGATTCCTGCTTTATTTCACTATTTGAATCACCCCTTTCCTATTCAATAGCTTGAGGTGATATCAGGTCAATAACTGGACATTTCTGTAGCCTAGGGAAACTCACCATCACCATGGGTTAAACTATGGCAAAGCACTCTTCACTTATTAAAAAGATGAGATTTTTTTTAAGTGGAAGCTTAATATTTTTAAACAAACATTTTACCTAATTCTGTTATTTGAATATCTTCAGGATTTACACTCCTAGGATAAATAATCTTCTAGTCCACAAATAGAGCAGCACGACTATGCAACAGTACCACAGAGAGAATGGCAACTGATTTACCTTCTTCATTGGGAGAGATCTCCTCTAGTTGGGGGAGCTGCCAGGAGAGACAGACAGGGCAGAGCGGTCAGTATAGAGTAAGGCACCAAAGCAGGAAGGTAGAGGATGATCAGGAGAGAACAGAGTATAACCTAATCTGATTTTAAAAAAGACATTTTTCTATTTATGGAGAGAGTTGCAGGAGATACTCTAAGGCAGGACAAAGACAAATGGAAAGACTGAAGGTGTCAGCCTGCAGATACATGAACTATATTCACTATGTAGTAAGCAGCGAAGGAGTGATTATTATATTGAATATGATTTAAACTGGGGCTAAGCAAACCAGAGAGGATGGGCAGAGAAGGGAAAGGATACCTAGCAATGCAGGTGAGAGGTGATGAAAGTCTGAAGTAGAATGAAAGCAAAGGAAAAGAAATTGAGGGGGCAGATGCGAGGTACAGTAAAACATAGAATATATAGGAGACAAGAGAATATTTTGAAGTTCTAAATGGAAACACAAATGAAGAAAAACAGCAAAGTCAAAAGGAAGGGTGACTTCTAAAGGAGAAGAGGAGTAGTGTTTAGGGTATTTTGAGCTTAATTCTTGACGGGATTGTCTCACAGACAAGTGAAGGTGCCTTTAGAGTGCAGAAGGATCTTCTCTATAAACCTGGTGTCCTGAAATTTCATGACGCCTGGTTTGATGTGAGTCTTCATTCACTGTGCTGAGCACTTGATGAACAATTCTTACCCAGAAAAAAGAAAATTACTTTCAGTTCTGAAACTTTGGCGGAGGGCGGGATGCATCACACATCTGGTATTGTCTGCTACTGACGTATAAAAGCAGCCATAGATAATATAAAAATGTACAAGCAAGGATGTTCTAATTAAGCTTTATTCATGGACACTGAAATTAGAATTTCACATAATTTTCGTGTGTCACGAAATACTTTTATTTTGTTTTCTTTTATAAACCATGTGGCAGGCACAGCAATGTCCCATGCAAAGATTTCCACTCCCTAATCCTTGGAACCTGTCAATATGTTATCATACCAGGCAAAAGGGAATTAAGATTTCAAACTGAATTAATGTTGATTACCAACTGATCTTAAACATAGCAATTATTCAAGTAGATATAATGTAAGCACAAGAGTCTTTATTTTTTTATTTTTTATTTTTTTTTAATTTATTTTATTAGTTGGAGGCCAATCACTTCACAACATTTCAGTAGGTTTTGTCATACATTGACACGAATCAGCCATTGAGTTACACGTATTCCCCATCCCGATCCCCCCTCCCACCTCCCTCTCCACCCGACTCCTCTGGGTCCTCCCAGTGCACCAGGCCCGAGCACTCGTCTCATGCATCCCACCTGGGCTAGTGATCTGATTCACCATAGATAATATACATGCTGTTCTTTTGAAACATCCCACCCTCACCTTCTCCCACAGAGTTCAAACTAGTACAGCCACTATGGAAAACAGTGTGGAGATTTCTTAAAAAACTGGAAATAGAACTGCCATATGACCCAGCAATACCACTTCTGGGCATACACACCGAGGAAACCAGATCTGAAAGAGACACGTGCACCCCAATGTTCATCGCAGCACTGTTTATAATAGCCAGGACATGGAAGCAGCCTAGATGCCCATCCGCAGATGAATGGATAAGGAAGCTGTGGTACATATACACCATGGAATATTACTCAGCCATTAAAAAGAATTCATTTGAATCAGTTCTAATGAGATGGACGAAACTGGAGCCCATTATACAGAGTGAAGTAAGCCAGAAAGATAAAGAACATTACAGCATACTAACACATATATACGGAATTTAGAAAGATGGTAACGACAACCCTATATGCAAAACAGAAAAAGAAACACAGAAGCACAAGAGTCTTTAAAAGTGGAAGAGGGAAGCAGAAGAGAGGATGTGAAAAAGACTCAAACTCACTATTGTTGACATTGAAGATGAAGGAAGGCAGCCATGAGCCAAGGAATATGGGTAGCTTCTAGAAGCTGGAAAGGGCAAGGAGATGGATTCTCCCCTGAAGCAGCCAAAAGAGAACGAAGTCCTGCCAACACGCTGATTTTGAGTTCAATGAAACTGTTTTTTATATACGTTTTTTTAAAAAATTTCACTTTATGTTTAATTGGAGGATGATTACAATACTGTGATGGTTTCTGCCACATATCAACATGAATCAGCCATAGGTATACATATATCCCCTCCCTCTTAAACCTTCCTTCCACCTTCCACCCCTCTAGGTTGTCACAGAGCATCAGCTTTTGGTTTCCTGAGTCATACACCAAATGCCCACTGGCTATCTATTTTACATATGGTAATGTATAGAGTTTCAATGCTACTCTCTCAAATCATCCCACCCTCTCCTTCCTCCTCTGTGTCTAAAAGTCTGTCCTTTATGTTTGCGTCTCCTTTGCTGCTCTGCAAATAGGATCAGGACCATCTTTCTCAGTTCCATATATATATGTCAATATACAGTATTTGTCTTTCTCTTTCTGACTTACTTCATTCTGTATAATAGGTTCTAGGTTCATCTACCTCATTAGAACCGACTCATCAATGAGACTTCTAACTGACATAAGTATAAGAAGTCTGTGCTATTTTAAGCCACTAAGTTTTTGGTAAATTTGTTACAATAACCACAGAAAAACAACACAACCATTTAAAAATGAAAAAAAAAAAATCTTTCTTAGCTTGCAGGTCATACAAAAATAGACGTGGCACATGGGCCACAGCTTGCTGACCTTTGGTATAAGCACTTGCTCCAGACTGCCTAGCACTGGATCCTAGTTCTGCCACTTACGAGCTGCAACTTTGGCTAGGCAGCACAACTTTTTTTGGTATTGGTTTCCTCATCTGTAAAGTAATGATAGTAACAGTGCTTTTGTAAGGATTGTTGTATGGATTAAATAAAGTAAAACATGTAAAGTACTTAAAATACTACCTAACTGAAAGTAAGTACTCAGTAAATGCTATAATAACAACAACGGCAATAACAACAGAGAAGGAGATGAAACACAGCCCTCTTATGAAGATTTTCACCTTATCTCAGCTTTGCTTGTAGTATGAAGTCTCTCTGACAGACCACCCTAAAAGTAACTCTTCAGTCTAGGGTAGGAAGAGAACTGCAGGATAAGCCAGTTCATCTTTTTATAGGCTTTTCCCAGCCCAGCTAAGGTTTCAGCTTTCTCCAGTTGGCCAAGTCAGTGACCATTCACACATCTGGTTTCCAGTTTCCAAAAGTGTCTTGACTTCTCTTTTTGGCTGTCATCTCCTCTCTAATTCTCTTTGTTTGTATGGGTTTATGCCTTAAAAATGCCTTTTCTGTCATTTTAGTGGGGTTTCAGGAAGAAACAGAATTGAATGAATTTGTTTAACTTACCATATTTAACTAGAAGTCTTAAATTCAATTATCCTCCTGCCCTCAAAAAATAAGGATAACAATCATCCCCATTTAAAACAAAAATTTTAACCTAACTTTTTCAAAACTAGCATATTCTCATTTTGATTAATACTGCTTCCCCAAATATGTGACATTTTACAAGAGCATTATAAGTAAAACTTTAAAGCTTCCATTAAAATAATTGACAAATTACAACTTAACTTTAGGGAATGCAAGTAATTTCACACAGTATTGATGGTTTGTGTTTTGAATCAATGACACATTTTTTGAAAAGTGAGCTTTGAAAAATATGCATGTTAAAAACACTATGGAATAAGTTGTAAGTCATATGCTTTCTCTTGAATGTTTATTTTAAAAATAATTATAATTCACAACTGTTAAAGCACACTAATCAATGGATACATAAAGTTTTTGTTTATTGATGGTGATTTTATTTCCATACATTGAATGACTGGTTCTAGCAGAGATCTATATTCTTATCTTCCTACACCATACTTTTAACCACCAAAGCATCTGCTATGCTCAAATTCATGACACTTTCCAGACATTTGTTAAACTGCACCCTGAGATCTAACTACACCATTCTACAAAAACTGCAAATCCCCTAGGAGCTAAAAAAGAAAGAATAAGACAGTTATTAAAACCTACTATGTACAAGCCCTGTTCTGGATGCTTTAAATATATACCTAATACAATCCTCAAAATAACCAGACAAGGTGGGGATCATGCCGTCATTTCATGAATAAGGAAGATGAGGATGTAGACAGCTTAGGAAACTCAGGACTGGTGGACAGAAAGTCCCAGGTAATGTGCAGAGTAATTGTATGTCTCGGGTGTCATTTACAAAATATGCTATAGAACTACACAGTAGACTTTTAGTTATCCATATTTATTTTCTAAACTGCAACTATTAGGCCTAAAGAAAAGACAAAAATCTATATTTGAACTGTTAACATGACTTTATATTTTTTACAGAGCCACATCTAGCTAGACAAACTAACAGAAATAGAGCTATGGAGAAAACTACAGAAGGATACATTGCAGGTAATTTATAAGTCAGAGAAGCCCAATTTACAAGCATAATGGGTAGAAATAGGCTAATAAGAGTAGAGATACAACTAATCATAATAGTAATAACAATTTTTTGAAAAGTATATATTTCATTTTTGTAAAATTATGCTTCTTTTTAAATAAAGAAATTTTGAAAAATCCAATTAGAACCATATCTATTATTACAAGGTTGTCCATGTTATACTCTCAAATTAAAAAAGTGAAAGTTAAAGTTGCTCAATCGTGTCCGACTCTTTGCGACCCTATGGACTGTAGTCCGTGGAATTCTCCAGGTCAGAACACTGGAGCAGGTAGCCGTCCCCTCCTCCAGGGGATCTTCCCAACCCAGGGATCAAACCCAGGTCTCCTGCACTGCAGGCAGATTCTTTACCAAACAAAAAAAAGGAAATTGTAAATTCTCTATTATAAAAACAAAATGTTTTACTCTGTGTGTATGTATATATAATATATTAATAAAGGGGAAGGTGTAGAAGGCCAAAATTCAACCTAATCTTAACTTGGGTCACCTGACGGTGACTGCAAGTGTGCATGCTCAGTCACTTCAGTCGTGTCCAACTCTTTGTGAGCCCATGGACCGCAGCTTGCCAGCTCCTCTGCCCAAGGGATTTTCCCAGCAAGAATACTGGAGTGTGTTGCCATGACCCCTCCAGGGGATCTTCCTGACCCAGGGATCGAACCCATGTCTCCTGCACTGCCGGCACAGTCTTTGTCCACTGAGCCACCTGGGAAGCCCTGAAGGTGACTGGAGACATTTAAAGATTTGTGGAACACTGGACTCAAGCTACTACTGGTGACTTTATTTTTCGTATTCTCTCTCCTTGATACCTGTTCTCTATTTCACCAGGGGCTTATTCGCTCAGAAGCTTATCTCCTGGTGTGATCACTAGTCCTTGCCCCAGCTTTCTCTGAACCAAACCAACTTTCTCTAGCATGGTTGAGAGAATGGGGGCACTGACCAACCACCAAGCTGGAGAAATGTCTCTGCAGCGTCTCACAGGCTTGAGGTTTTCCTGGTAAGGGGCTGTAGTGTGTGGTCATGTTTCTAAAAGGGACAGCCCCAGAATCCGGACTGGGGTTGCAGGCCAAAGGAGCAGTAGGAGGTAGTCAGATGGAGAGTGGGTCAAGTTTCTGGTCATACCCTATTGCCAAATCAAACTTCAAATATTATTCCCCCCATCACCTGTTCTAGGGAAGGCAAAACTCCATGAATATAATGGGTCCTCATTTGCCTACCACAATCTTAGTCTACATATAATGATTGCAATATAAGGACGCACACCATGTTCTTTTGGTAAAGAATTCGGCATATTGTCAATTCCTGACAGACACTAAATAGCACTAACACTGCTTCCAGCAAAATATGTCCCAAGAGTCCAGTAGGTTTTTTAATGTGAATGAAAGTCATCACTGGGTATTCATAAAACTATCCAAGGTGGAATATTTTAAACGCCAGAAATTATACTTGAGAGAGACATGAAACATCATTTTAAAATCCATCTATATTAATACAGATTATGTGTTTTTACATCATTAAAGATACATCAAAAATTATGTATTTGTGGACCTCAATAGCTCTACATCCTCCCTCTCGTATCTCTGACTCATTATGTTTTCATATAACATAGATAGTTCTTTATGCTACTATTTTTAATGACTTCTTAGAAATAAACTGACAATGTCAATAAACAAGTAAAATATACAGTATAGTATGTCAGGTGATGATCGGCACTATGGTAGAAAATAAGAGGGAGAGAGAGTGCCACCGGTGGGGTGAACGCTGCAACTGTACATAGCGTGGAGTCAGGGAAGGCCTTGCTGAAAAGACAGCACTTGAGCAAAGGGCTGAAAGAGGAGAAGGGTACGTCATGTGAACACCGAAGAGAAAGAATGTGGAGGCTGAAGGTTCAGCTTATGCAGAGGTCCTGAGTCTGACCTCTCCAACATCATCTCCCCATACTCTGCACCTCCCTCACTTCATGCCAACCAAACACTGGCCTCCTTGCTGTTGCTCACATACAAGCTGGTGAATGGAGAGGGAGGAATTTGGGAGGCAGCACAGACCAGGAGAAGTTCCTCTAAAGTGACCTTCCTTTCAAATTTAAAATGAACCCAGCATCAAACGACTGAGAGTGATATTGGGCAAACAAACACTCCTCTTGAGCAACAGTGTCCAACAGAACTTTCTGCAATGATGAGAATGTTCTGTGCTGTCCAGTCAGAGGCTAGTATGGCTGAGGAACTGAAATTTTAATTTTATCCTATTTTAATTATTTTAAAATTGAAATAGTCAAATGTCGCTAGTGGCTATACTACCAGCCAGCAAATTTCTAGAATAAAGGTAGGCCTGGGGAACACAGAAATTTATCACTGACAGACACTTTACTTCCAAGAAAAGCGATACATTTCATTTAATTTGCTGAAGTTCAAGTTGGTCTAATGAGAATTTCATGATTAAATACAGCAATTGTGATAGCTTTACTCATCACAAAACATATGTAGGAAGCATTATTTGCCATGTAATTCTTTGGCTACTGTGTGGGAAAAATTATTGTTATTACCTTTTCTTAACTCAGCTTTAGTGTTTCCCTCTACATGATTTATTATTGCTGAAGTAATAGTTAAGAATTTTTAAAATCTATTTTTAATCGAACTGGGTTTCCTAACAAGATTTTTTTCCTCTCAATTTGATTTTTCTTCAGGTGACACACACATATGCAAATTTAAGAATATGAAGAAATATAGTGAATAGGATGTTGTAAAATAAGCTCTATATTCAATGTATTATTAAATTTTAACCAAACAGAATCAAAGATTCTGATTAGAACAATGGTTAAAAGATTTTCTTTTCTACAAAATAGGAAACATGAGATATACTAATTATTTTAAGAGATATACAAGGCTAGTCTTTATTTTTTTTTTTTCTTTTTCACAAGGCTAGTCTTTAAAAACTATATTCAACTTAAAAACTATGGTTTCTAAAAAAAAGGCATGTACTGTGCTTAGTCGCTCAGTCGTGTCTGACTCTTTGCGACCCCATGGACTGTGGCCCGCCAGGCTCTTCTGTCCGTGGGGATTCTCCAGGCAAGAATACTGGAGTGGGTTGCCATGCCCTCTTCCAGGGGATCTTCCCAACCCCAGGATCGAACCCAGGTCTCCTGCATTGCAGCCGCCTGGAATTCTTTACTGTCTGAGCCACCAGAGAAGCCCATGAAAAGCATGTATATATGTACATACACACATATATGTGCATGTATGCATACATTATATATATACACACACTAAACACATTACTATTAAAGCTAGTCAAGAAAACTTTTAAAATTTCTGTGTTAAATCAACAGCACTCAGAGACGATGAAAGCCAGTTACTAAAAAATTTATTGCTTAGTTAAAACTCAGTTTACAATTCAAAGGATTTTTAAAATCTCTGAGCTGTTATGAAGCTTTATGGGGTTTATAGTGGAGATGAAAACAGAAATAAAAAGATCTGACAAACAGAAAATGCCAAAGATATTTCCAGCATTATCAACATGGATTCTTTTTTCTCTATCATTACTTTTTACCTTATTCCCAGAAAACTGACTTTAACTCCATCTGCCTGAAAAGACAACTGCTTCCTGGGGCTCCTTTCAAAATTAAAGTGTTTGATGGGCAATTTTATTTGAAAGAATATTATTTCTATAATTGTTAAAAATAAGAAGAAGAAAAAAAAAAGAAGAATGTAAACTCTATGAAGGCAGGAATTTTGGATAATCTACAGTAGTTTCAGTCTTCAGAATAGTGCCTGAATACAGTAAAGATAATAAATACTTATTGAATTAATAATTTTACCAGCACCTTTTAGTAAAATGAGATAATCAACTTTTCCTATAACATTAGTGTAGATTTTCATTTTAACATTGGTAATCTAGAATAATTCCACTTAAAAATTCTTGTTTTACCATCTATACACGCAACAAAGCCCTTTTCAAAGCTTACTGGTAATACACAGAATTAGCCAAAGACTATTCATTATTTTATTCATTCTTTCTGTGGTTATAGAATTCTATGATCCCTTTCAATTTCAAAATTTATTTTATTCTAATAATGACCTAAAACTGAAAAAAAAACCTGAAACTTATTCAAATGGAATGTCATGGAATGTCAAATTATTATTTAAATTACTACAGAAGTAACTGCTCAACAATTTATGGATCACCCTGGTTATTTCATGGTTTTCTCACCTCTTTTAAAGGGTATTTTCTAGTTCTCTGCTTAGTCTTGTTTTATATTACTGTCAAATTCTTCACTTACAAAACCAAGTATATTGAAATGTCATAAAATAAACTACACTATATTTTTTTACATTTTATACCAAAAGATTGAGTTTATGTTAAAAAACAAAATCTAATACACATTGGAAAATACTGAGCTGGAATGTTTGCCAAAATGCTGTTTACTGCAGAGGCCCAATGTTTTATCAACTAACACTGAAGTTTAAATTAGGGCTAAACTCAGGAAATTGACCTTCATAATATTTTAACATGATGTTTGTCTTTCTAAGGTGGCTTTCTTCTCAGAAAAGAGTACTTAAATATCCTTGACTTACTGTCATATTTCGGTCCCAGATCTGTATGCTTCCATTCTGGCAAGCAGCTGCTATGAGGTTTCCATCTCTGCTATATGTGCACGTGGTAGGAATTACTTTTTTACCCTGCATCGTCCGCGGTTTAAACACACTTTTTTGCTTCTTCGGATTTTCAACTTCCCAGGTCCTCACAGTCCTTAAAAAAAAAAAAAAGGGAGATTTTCATTTATAAAAAAGAAAGGGTTTTAAAATAGAAAAGAGTTCACAAAGACCTCCTGAACTTTTAAGCATATAAATCTAATTAGTGTTTTTTTACATTTTAAAAATAAAATGTGCAGTATATAAATGAGGTTTCCCACTGCAATAAAGTCAACCATCCAAATTGTGCTGTCATGAAATCAAATCACAAGTGGCAAATTCTACTTCAAATGTCAGAGTTCTTAGTTCTGACCCTCTAAAGCAGTAGTTTCCAAACAACTCTGACTATACACTCTGATCAGTAGAACTGATGAACATAATATATCCCTTACATATACAGGTTAATTTTTAAATTACATGTGTTAGTATACTGTTATATAACACACACCAAAAAATATACTGAAAAAAACTGGTCAGTAAAAAAGAATGATGTGGGACTTCCCTAGCCAAAACAGGAGAAGATAATTTAAAAGAACAGTGGGATAAATACAAATATAAAACACATAGCAACATGGTAGGTTTAAATCCAACCTCATCAATAACTGGAAATTCCATTACATTAATTGGAAATGGCATAAAACCTCTAATTAAAAGGAAAAGACTATCAGATTGGATTAGATAAAACCTAAAATTCAGCAGAGTCTATATTTTTATATATAGAAATATATAAAAAATGTGTGTTTACATAGGAAAAACACACAAAAATACTTAAAGACTTATTAACCATTTAACAGTAAAAGGATGGAAAAAAGATGTACAATAACATAATCAAAAGAAAGCTAGAATGAGTATATTAATGTCAAAGTGAACTTGAAAACAATGAATAAAACTAGAGACAAAGAGGAAATTTTCATTATGAAAAAGAGTCAAATGATCAAGAAGATATAAGAAACAAAATATTAAGAAGATATAAGAATCCTAAAGGCATATCTCCCTAATAACAGAGCTTCAAAATGTGAAAGCAAACTTAATAGAAATAAAAGAAATACCAAATCCATACTTAACAGCTGTACACGTCAACACTCATCTCTCAGTAACTAATCAAACAAGTAGACCTTCCCTCACCTCAAAAAGAAAAAATCAGTAAGACTACAGAAGACCTCAGAAACTCTACCAGACAAGTTGAGCTAATTAACATTTATGTAACACTTCACCCAACAACTGGATGTGTATTCTTTTACAGATTGAACATTCACCAAGACAGATGACATTCTGAGCCATTAAAACAAATCTAAACACACTAAAATGAAAGACATCAAAAAAGTATATACACTGTTCAAAAAATGAAACTAAATAAATGATCAATACAGAAATGTATCTGGAAATATTCTCATCCAAAACATTCAGAAATTAATAAATACAATTCTAAATAATCCATGAGTCAAAAGTTAATAAGGAATATTAGATAACCCTCAGACTTCAAAAAACAAGAAAATACAATATATTGAAATTCATGGTATTTGACTAAGACTGAGCACAGGAAAAAAGAAGAAAAGACATGCCTCAAATCAATGATATAAAATTCAAACTAGAAAAAGGATAAAATATTAAAACCAAAACTAGCAGAAGGGAGGAAATGAGAATACAAATGAATAAAACAGAAAACTGCAAATCAGTAGAGAAATCAAAAGCTTGTTGAGATCAATAAAATTAGAAAATTTCCAGGTGGAATGATTAAAAAGTAGAAATTGGAGACAACTTCAAACACCAGTATCTTGAATGAAAGAAAAGATATAACTGTAGAGCTTATCAACATTCAAAGAATAATAGGGAAATTTTATGAATGAATTTACATAAATAAATACAATAATTTACATCAAATGGACAAATTTCCTTAAAAGACAAACCAGCAAAGTTCACTCAATAAGAAATAATATCTAGAATATTCCTATATGATTAAAAAAACTTAGCACATAGTTGAAAATCTTTCCACTAAGAATGACTTCACTGTTGAATTCTATCAAACATTTAAGAAAGAAATTAACACCTTAAGAAAGAAAAGGCCACCTACTGAATAGGAAAAAGTTTTTGCAACGATGTATCTGATAAGGGATTAACATCCAAAATACACAAAGAACTCATGCAACTCAACACTGAAGAAACAAACAACCTGATTAAGAAATGGGAAGAAGATATGAGTAGACATTTTTCCAAAGAAAATATATAGATGGCCAACAGAGAAATGAAAAGATGCTCAACATCAGGGAAATGCAAATCAAAACCACAATAAGATATTACCTCACACCTGTCAGAATGGCTATTATCAAAAAGACAACAAGGGCTTCTCTGGTGGCTCAGTGGTAAAGGAGCTGTCTGCCAAGGCAGGAGACGCAGGTTCAATCCTGATCCAGGAAGATCCCATGTGACACAGGACAACTAAGCCTGTGTGCCGCAACTACTGAGCCTGAGCGCTACAGTCTGGGAGTGGCAACTACTGAGCCCACAAGCCCTAGAGCCTGCATTTCACAACAAAAAAAAGCCACTGCAACAGGAAGCTGCACACCTAGAGAAGAGCCCCCACTCGCTGCAACGGGAGAAAGCCCACACAGCAATGACCAGTGAAGACCCAGCACAGCCAAAAGTAAACATTAACACAGTAATAATAACAACAAGCGGTAGCAAGGATGTAAAGAAAAAGGAATCCTTTTGCACTGTTGGTGGGAAAATAAACTGGTGCAGCCACTGTGGAAAACAGTATGGAGATTCCTCAAAAAATTAAAAACAGAACTACCACAGAATCCAGAAATCCCACTCCTGGTTATTTATCTGAAGAAAAAGAAAACACTAACTTGAAAAGATATATGCACTCTTACGTTCCCATTGGTCACATATGTTTGTGAGAGCTGAACCGTAAAGAAGGCAGAGCACCAAAGAACTGATGCCTACAAACTGTGGTGCTGGAGAAGACTCCTGAATATTCCTTGGACAGCAAAGAGATCAAACTAGTCAATCTCAAGGGAAATCAACCCTGAATACTCCTTGGAAGGACTGATGCTGAAGTTGAAGCTCCAGTATTTTGTTCATCTGATGGGAACAGCTGACTCACTGGGAAGTCCCTGATGCTGGGAAAGATTGGGGGCAGAAAGAGAAGAGGGTGTCAGAGGATGAGATGGCTGGATGGCATCACCGATACAATGGACATGAACTTGGGCAAACTTCAGGAGATAGTTAGGGACAGGGAGGCTTCATTGCTGCAGTCCATGGGTCACAAAGAATTGGACACAACTGGGTGACTGAACAAGAATGTTCACTGCAGCATTATCTACAATTGACAAGATGTGGAAACAACCCAAGTGCCCATCAACAGATGAATGGATGAAGAAGATATGTGTATATACACACATATATACATACAGACAGTGGAACAGTACACACAAAGCCACATATATACACATACACACATACATGCAGTGTAATGTATGTACACACACACACACATACATACAGTGAAACATTACACACACACACATAGACACACACACAAACATACATACATACAAAGGGAACATTACTGAGCCATGAAAAAAAAAATGAAATCTTGCCTTCTGCAACAGCATGAATGGACCTAGAAGATATTATGCTAAGTGAAATAAGTTAGAGAAAGACAAACACTATATGATTTCACTTACATGTGGAACTTAAAAAATAAAACAAATGAACAAATGCAACAAAACAGAAACAGAGTCATAATACACAGAAGAAACGGGTGTTTGCCAGAGGGGAGGAAGTAGGAGTAGGAGACAAATAGGTGAGGGAGATTAAGAGATACAAACTTCCTAAGTCAGAAAGAGAAAGAAATATACCATATGTTATCATTTTATGTGGAATCTAAAATATGACACAAATGAATTTACCTACAAAACAGAAACAGACTCACAGACATAGCCAACAGGCTTGTGGTTGCCAAGAGTCTGGGGATGGGGAGGTGATGGATGAGCAGATGCAAACTATTATATAGAGAATGGATAAACAACAAGGTCCTACTGTCTAGCACAGGGAACTATATTCAATATCCTATGATAAACTATAATGGAAAAGAATAAGTATGTATGTTTGTGTAAAACTGAATCACGTTGCTGTACAGCAGAAATTAACACTATAAATTAACTACACTTCAATAAAATAAAGTAAAAAAATTTTTAAAGATACACACTTCCAGTTGCAAAATAAATGAATCACAAGTATGAAATGTACAGTCTAGGTAATACAGTCAGTAATTAGACAATATCATTATATGGTGACAGATGTTAACTAGACTTATCCTGATGATCATTTTGAAATATATAGAAATATTAAATCACTACATTGTGTAACAGGAAGTAACATAATGTTGTACCAAATTATACTTCAAAAATAAACAAACCAATAGAGCTAGAACAGATTTATGGTTACCAGAGGTGGGAAAGGGTGGGAGGAGTGGGTGGAGAAACTGGATGAAGGCAGTCAAAAGGTACAAACTTTCAGTTATAAGATAAATTAAGTTCTAGGGAGGCAGTGTACAAGATGATAAATATAATTAAAACTGTGGTTGTTAAGAGAGTAAATTCTAAGTGTCCTCATCACAAGGAAGAAAAGTATTTTCTATTTCTTTAATTTTGTATCTACATGAGAAGATGAATATTCACCAAACTTACTGTAGTAATCATTTCATGATGCATGTAAGACAAATCATCATGCTGTCCTCCTTAGACTTACACAGTGTTTCATATCAATTATATCTCAAAACTGAAAAAAAAAATCTGATATTGAGCCCAAGAGGAAGGAAGGGAAGGAGGGAGGGAGAGGAGGGAAGAAGGAAGCCAACTGTATATAAACTCCTCCAGAAAACAGAAAAGGGAACACTTCTCAACTCACTCTATAAGGCTCTGAAGCCAAAACCAAAGTCACCAAAAGAAAACTGTAGATCCCAACGAACACAGACACAAAAATCCCTAACAAAACAGCAGTGTGTAAAACTGATACTATGACATGCTTGAGTGTTATTTAAGCCAGGAATGAAAAGGAAGATGGAAAGGACTGAAAATTAAACAATATAATACACATATCAAAAGACTAAGAAAAGATATCAGATCTCAACTGATGCAAAATAAGCTTTTGAAAAAAATTCAACATCCACTTGTGATAAAACAAAAGGAAAAAAACCTCTCAGTAATCTAGAAACAGAACGGAACTTGCTCAATCTGAGAGAGGACATTTATGAAAAACTTATAGGTAATATGCTTCCCTGGTGGCTCAGGCGGTAAAGAATCGGCCTGCAATGCAGGAAACCAGGGTTTGATCCCTGGGTTAGGAAGATCCCCTGAAGAGGGAAATAGCTACCCACTCCAGTATTCTTGCCTGGAGAATTCCATGGACAGAGGAGCCTGGTGGGCTACAGTCCATGGGGTTGCAAAGAGTCAGACAGGACTGTGCAACTAACACTTTTACTTTCACTTTCATAGGTAATATACTTAACGGGGAAAGGCTTTCCTCATGCTGGAAAACAAGACAATGATCTCAAACTCTTACCATTTCTTTATCCTAGAGTTGCCTGCCAGAGATAAAAGAAATTAAAGGCTTACAGACTGGAAAAAAGAAACAAAACTGTCTTTATTAAGAAACCACATGATCATCTATACAGATAATCCAAAGAGTCTACAAAAATGCTACTAGAACTAATAAGTGAGTTTAACGATGTCACAGGATACAAGATAAATAATCATAAATCAATTGTATTTCTATTGACTAGCAACAAACAACTGGATACTGAAATTATGACATAATATTTATAACAGCAAGAATAAATATGGAATCTGTCAAGAATGCCGTAGTATCTATACACTAAAAACCATAAAACATCTCTGAGAAAAACAAGATCAACACAAATGAGAAGATACACTGTATTAATGGAGTCAATACTGTTAAGATTTCATTTCTGCCCAATTTAATTTTTAAATTCAATACAATCTCAATTAAAATTCCAGCAGAGTCTCCTTGGAATTAGAAACTGAATAAGCTGACTCTAAAACTTACATGGAAACGTAAACAACTTGGAACAACCCCAACAATTTTGAAAAAGACGTAAACTAATTCTACCCAGATTCACACATTACCTTCTAATTCCCACATTATAACATCCGCTGGATCATCGAAAAAGCAACAGAGTTCCATAAAGATAACATCTATTTCTGCTTTATTGACTATGCCAAAGCCTTTGACTGTGTGGATCACAATAAACTGTGGAAAATTCTGAAAGAGATGGGAATACCAGACCACCTGACCTGCCTCTTGAGAAATCTGTATGCAGGTCAGGAAGCAACAGTTAGAACTGGACATGGAAAAACAGACTGGTTCCAAATAGGAAAAGGAGTACATCAAGGCTGTATATTGTCACCCCACTTATTTAACTTATATGCAGAGTACATCATGAAAAACACTGGGCGGGAGGAAGCACAAGCTGGAATCAAGACTGCCAGGAGAAATATCAATAACCTCAGATATGCAGATGATACCACCCTTATGGCAGAAAGTGAAGAAGAACTAAAGAGCCTCCTGATGAAAGTAAAGAGGAGAGTGAAAAAGTTGGCTTAAAGCTCAATATTCAGAAAACTAAGATCATGGCATCTGGTCCCATCACTTCATGGGAAATAGACAGGGAAAGAGTGGAAACAGTGGCTGACTTTATTTTTCTGGGCTCCACAATCAATGTAGATGGCGATTGCAGCCATGAAATTAAAAGAAAAAAATTAAAAACAAGGAAAGTTATGACCAACCTAGACAGCATATTAAAGAGCAGAGACATTACTTTGCCAACAAAGGTCTGTCTAGTCAAGGCTATGGTTTTTCCAGTAGTCATGTATGAATGTGAGAGTTGGACTAAAAAGAAAGCTGAACACAGAAGAATTGATGCTTTTGAACTGTGGTGTTGGAGAAGACTTGATAGTCCCTTGGACTGCAAGGAGATCCAACCAGTTCATCCTAAAGGAGATCAGTCCTGGGTGTTCATTGGAAGGACTGATGCTGAAGCTGAAACTCCAATACTTTGACAACCTGATGCAAAGAGCTGACTCATTTGAAAAGACCCTGATATTGGGAAAGATTGAGGGCAGAAGGGGAAGGGGACGACAGAGGATGAGATAGTTGGATGGCATCACTGACTCAATGGACATGGGTTTGGGTGGGCTCCGGGAGTTGGTGATGGACAGGGAGGCCTGGCATACTGCGGTTCATGGGGTCGCAAAGAGTCGGACACAACTGAGCAACTGAACTGAACTGACTGAACACCAATCACACAAATTGCAATTATACATACTGACATCTATCTCTTCTCCAAGAAGAGCTCCTTTCGAGCAAAGGCTCTGTTTTTTGTTTGTTCGTTTTAAATCTTTTTATGTCTTTGTTGCTTTCTTGCTACGTCCTGCCCGATTCTTTGTGACCCCATGGACTACAGGCCACCAGGCTCCTCTGTCCATGGGATTTCCCAGGCAAGAATACTGTAGTGGGTTGCCATTTTCTTCTCCAAACAAATGTCTAGGTTTTATCAAATTTCTTGAACACAACAGAAACATAATATATAACAGGTCCTCAATAATTAATGTAAGAAATTCACTGCCTATCTAAGCATTTCAGACATCAATTTTAATCGAGGTATAACCAATATACAATGAAATTTCACTGACATTTAAATGTATAGGTTTCAAGTAGGCAGCATTTGCTGTCAAATATTCATGATTTATTCCAAATAAAGGTTTTTTTTTTTTTTAATAACCTATGCAAGTCTTCTCCCTAAGATTTACTTGGGAACTTAATTAACTATTTAGCATTACCAAACCCTAGTTATTAGAACTGCTGAACCCAGTTTCTAAAATAAGACTGCATCCACTAAATTTTAGGAACTACCAATTAGCAAAATGTAAGCTCAAATAAGAGTTTGGGAACAGTACACAGGAACAACAGAAAGACACTCTGCAACTTCAGGATATAAAGCAACCCAGAGGAAGATCCAGGATACTTAACTTTAGTGTTGCAAAACACTGCAACAGCTAGAAGCTATCAGCAGTGTGACAGATATTGTTAGATACATAATCCAACATCCATTCTCTTTTCTTCTCCAAGTCTGCAATTTCCAGCCTCTTGCAGATACATGTGATGAAATACGGCAATTATACTTTGACCAACATTGTGTAAATGGAAGGGTATCAAAGAACTCTGTAAAAGTCTCTAAAGGAGGGTTGCAGACCCTTCTTCACCTCTTCTTGTTTACTCCTTCCTCTGCCAGAGAGGATGTGATTCTGGATTCAAGCAGCATCTTAAAGCAACAAACAGAAGGCCCTGGTCCTTGATGACATTAGAGACACCACATCAACACTAGAGTGCCTATGTCTAGACTTCTGATAGATAGGTAAAGTTTATTGTGGCCTAACATACTTATTATGAAATTCTACTTTTTAAATGTGCAGTACTGTGACTTCTGGCAAATGAATAGTTCTGCCACTCCAAAAACTTATCTTGTGTTGCCTCTTTACAAAAAATGCTTCACAGCCCCAGCTTCAACAACTGGCAACTATTAACTGGTTTTGTTTCCCGATAGTTAAGCTTTTTCCAATACTATAGTGGTAAAGAACCTGCCTGTCAATGCAGGAGACTTAAGAGACACGGGTTCGATCCTTCGGTCAGGAAGATCCCCTGGAGGAGGGCAAATGGCAACCCACGGCAGTATTCCTGCCCAGAGAATCCCATGGACAGAGGAGCCTGGCGAGCTACAGTGCATGGGTCTCAAAGAGCTGGCCACAACTGGATCCACTTAGTACACATGCATACTGTACGAAGCCTTTTGAGCCTTGCTTCTTAAACGTAGAATCTAAGCTGCTGTATCTAAGTTGTTGTATATATCAGTTGTTGTTGCTGTTGTTTAGTCACTAAGTTGTATCCAACTCTTTTGTGACCCCATGGATTGTAGCCAGCCAGACTCCTGTGTCTGAGGGATTCTCTGGGCAAGAATAGAGGAGTGGGTAGCCATTTCCTTCTTCAGGGGATCTTCCTGACCCAGGGATCAAACCCATGTCTCCTGCATTGGTAGGCAGATTCTTTACCACTGAGCCACCAGAGAACCCTGTATATATCAGTAGTTCATTCCTTTTTGTTGCTGAATAACATTCCACTATATGGATATACCATATTTTGTTTATCCACTTGCCAAATTCAGGATAGGGGGTTGTTTCCAGTTTGAGGTGATTATAAATAAAGCACTACAAACATTGCTTTGTGGATTTCTGGCCTTTTTGTTTGTTTGTTTTGGTAAAAATAAGTCATTATTTCTCTTGGCTAAATACTTCAAAATGAAATTGACGGTCATATGGGAAATGTATGCTTAACTTTATAAGAAACTGCAAATCTGTTTTTTTCGAAGTGGTTGTTCCATTCTGCATTCCTATCAACAATGTATAAGAGTTCCAATCACTTCATATTCTTGACAGCAATTGTATCAACTTTTTTTTTTAAGCCATTCTAACAGGTATGCATTGGTACTGTGATTTTAATTTACATTTCCTAAATGACTAATGATATTGAAGATCTTTCCATGTACTATTTGCCTTCCATGTCTCTTCTTCAGTGAAGTGTCTCTTATTTAGTTGTTTATTTTCTACTACTTTCTTTTTTGAGAGTTCTTTAGATATTCTGGATAAAAGTTCTTTATCAGACATACCTTTGGCAAATATTTTTCAAGTCTGCAGCTTGCTTTTTCATTTTAAAAGTCTTTCAAATACAGGTGTTTTAAATTCTGATGAACTCTTTAGCAATTTTTAAATATTACATCTAAAAAATCTTTGCCTAACCCAAGGTCATAGAAATTCTGTTTTCTCCTAGAAATTTTACAGTTTTAAGTTTTACAATTTGCCTATGATCTATTTGAATTATTTTTACATGTGGGATGAAGTCAAGGCTCTTTTTTTAACATATGAATATCTAATTATTACAATATCATTTTAATCTGAGCATTATAATACCTTCACTACCAAATGAATGTATTCTGTATTGTTTACTTATCTCTGTTCAGTATGTTTACCACAGTTAATATGTACAAAAAGTTGAGAAATATCTGGTGTGCCTTTTCTTTCTACCCTAAACTCTTAACGCTGGGGATAAATTATGATAGTTTCTCTTTTTTTAATAACTGAACATCTCCAAAAGTCAGATGACCATTTAGAACTACGATATGAAAGACCCCACACAAGTACTATAAAGTATCATTATCATTATCTGGCTTGTTTAAAGTTTGTCTCTAAAACTGGGATAATAATACCAACAATGAGGGGTTCTGAGGATTAAATGAGATTAGGGATGTAAACGTTATCTGGGACAGTACTTGGAATACAGTAGGCACTCAATAAATACTGGTTTGTTTCTGCTCTTCGTCTTAGACCATAAATAAAGCCTTAAAGCTAATAAACCCAACAAATAAGTATGTTCCATTTATTTCAGTGGTTTATTAACAGTTTGAGCTAGTCATCAAAATAACAGAACAAAAAAGCAGCTAACCTAGCATATAGATGTATGAAGAATAAATTTACATAGCATTTGATGGTGACTAATTACAGTACGGTTTTATGGCTCTGATTCTCTGAATCTATGCCTGAAAAAATGGATGCTAAAGTGCTAGGCCATTAGGTATCTGTCAAAACATTTTATGCTGAAGAACACATATTTTGAAACTTGGAGTGAGATCTGGTCTTGTAAAATTAAAACTGTGTTTCATAAAAATAGATTTAAAAATAGAAGGAGGATCTGCATAGGCCTTTCTGGACACAAAATGAAAACACCCAGAAGACAAGAAAAAGACACAGGTGGGGTCATTACACTGCCCCAGGCACAAATGCTTTCTATCTTAAACTTTTGAATCCTTTCCAAATACAAGTTCTAAACTTTCTGGCATCTGCTGCATAAATGCATCACAGCATTTGGCAGAAGTCAAGGGAAGCATTAATTTTGCATGGAAATCACTTAAGGTATCTTGGTTTAATTTTTCTCAAAAGACTACACAAGCAACTACTTGAGTGATGTAAGAGTCTGAAACTTGCGGGCTCTCTTGGCAGAACAAATCCAACAAGAAAAACCTTCTTTTTTTTAAGGTATTATCCCACAGAAATGGGGAAAATGTTTTAACGTCTATATAAACCCATGATAAACTTCATAAACTACACATAAGTCACATTGTACACACAAAGTAATTGCAATAAAAATACAGCTGCATTAGAAGAAATGTATTTGTGTTAAAGTTCTATACTTATAATTATTAAAATTAGGCCTTTTGAAATCTAGACTTAGAATAAGGAATAAATACAGTAATAAATAACTACTTATACCCTTACATTTTGACCAATTGATTTTCAACAAATATGCCTAAATAATTTCATGGAAAAAGAATGGTCTTTTCAAAAATTGATGCTGAGACAGTTAAATACCCACATGCAAAAAAGATAACTGAGGACCTTCACTTCACATCATACAAAACTGACTCAAAATGGATCATAGACATAAATGTAAGACTATAAAAAACATGACATTAGATTAGGGTGTGGTTTCTTAGATACACCAAAAGCATGAATGATAAAAGGAAATAAAAAGATAAATTAACATCATCAAAATTAAAAATTTACAAGCTTCAAAAGATATTATGAACAAAGTGTAAGACAAGACATAAACTTGGAGAAGTTATCTGTAAATCATATATCTGATAAGAGACTGGTATTGAGAATACTTAATGAATTTTTATAATACAATAAAAAAAAATGAATGACCCTCATGTACAATATTTGGGTGACAACTCAGTGTAACTGATAAAATGTATAGCCTACAAAAAAAAAAAAAAAAGATGAGTGATCTTTTTTTGAAATGGGTAAAAGATTTGAATACATATTTCACTAAAGAATATATCCAAATGCCCGATAAGCACATAAAAAGAAGCCTGACATCATTTGTTATTAGGAAAATACAAATCAAAACCACAAGATATCACTTTATATTCAATAATTAAAAGACACATAATAATAAGTGTTGGTGATGAAGCAAAGAAACTGGAGCCTTCATATTTACTGGTAGAAACGCAAAATGGGTGGAGTCAGTTTGAAAAACAGTTTGCCATATTATAAAATATTAAACAGATTTACCACCTAACTTGGCAATTCCACTCCTGGGTATTCACCCAAGAGAACTGAAAACATACCCTATCCAACAACTTTCACGTGAATCTTCACAGAAGCATTATTTTTTAACAGCCCCCAAATGGAAACAACCCTAATGTCCATCAACTAATGAATGGATAAACAAAATGCAAAACTGTCATACAATGGAATATTACTCGTTTGGCAACCAAAAAAAATAAAAAGGAGTGATATATACTATAGTACATGACTTTCTTGAGGTTTCCATTAACAATAACTGGGCTTCCCAAGTGGCACTAGTGATAAAGAATCTGTCTGCCAATGCAGGAGACGCCAGAGATACAGGTTTGATCCCTGGATTGGGAAGATCTCCTAGAGGATAAAGTAACAACCCACACCAGTTTTCTTGCCTGGAGAATCCCATGGACAGAGGAGCTTGGTGGGCTACAGTCCATGGGGTTGCGGAAAGCCAGACATGACTGACCACGAGCACACACAGAGCTAGAGGTGAATGACTAAACATGGATTCTTTTAAGGGCGATGGAAATGTTATCAATTAGAGTGTTGGGGTGGTTACCCAACTCTAAAAATACACTAAAAATCATTTAATTGCCCCATCCTCTTCTAGTTTCAGGTACTTAACATCTCATTAAATTCCTAGAACCACCACCAACAATCAAACATTTCTGAGAACCACGTTCATAAATCTCAGATGAGGAAGTCAATAAAATGAAACTGGAAGAGATTCTCAATTTAAAATATATACCAAACTGTAAAGCAATTATCCTTCAATAAAAAATAAATTAATACATATATATACCAAAATACTTATCAGCCAAAAATTAGGCCATGTTCTTATACATCAAATAAGAGCTCAGAAGCTCTTTACAAAGCACTTTTACAGTCTTTCATTAAATCAAACAACAAGAGGGATCAGGGTCTAATATGTAGGTTAAGAAGCAAAGGATCCTGAATTATGCAGAGTTCAAGTGTGCTGCCAGATCACTGTAGGTGAAGTAGTACTCAAGATCTTCCCACTGATGTTAAATTAAAACTGTATAAATATCAAATATCAAATGTTCAGCTGCTCAGAAGTCTGTGTACCAACAGAAACTATAGATATACAATATGTCTCAGGAAACTCAAACAGGGGCTCTGTATCAACCTAGAGGAGTGGAATAGAAGGGGAGATGGGAGGGAGGCGATATATGTATGCCTATTGCTGACTCATGTTGAGGTTTGACAGAAAACAAAATTCTGTAAAGCAATTACCCTTCAGTTAAATAAATAAACAAAAGAAAATATAGATATACAATATATATCAATATTTTATATATAATATATATTGAGAAGTTCATATTTATTTCTCAATGTGAAGTGAAGTGAAGTCACTCAGTCGTGTCTGACTCTTTGTGACCCCATGGACTGTAGCCCACCAGGCTCCTCCATCCATGGGATTTTCCAGGCAAGAATACTGGAGTGGCTTGCCATTTCCTTCTCCAGGAGATCTTCCCAACCCAGGAATTAAACCAGGGTCTCCCGCATTATAGACAAACACTTTACCGTCTGAGCCACCAGGGAAGTCCATCAATTTCTCAATACGTAATACTAAATATTGTAACAGAGAAGGAGAAAAAGGGAAGGGAGAAAGGAAAAGAAAACTGTGTATTCAGATGTATACCCAAACATGTTAAAGCCGTAGGTTCCTTTTTTTCCCTCTAAGTCCTTTTATTTTAACCTATCAAGAAACTCATGAGAAAAGTAGTGTAGTGCTTTTTTTTTTTCAAATTTTATTTTATTTATTTTTCTCCCAATTATTTTTATTAGTTGGAGGCTAATTACTTTACAATATTGTAGTGGTTTTTGCCATACATTGACACGAATCAGCGAACACCCACAGGTATATGCTGAGAACTGTTCTGCTCAGGGTTATGACAAAAATATTTCACAGGTTATTTCAAAAGAATATATGGAGATTTTCCTACACCTTCTAATATGACAAATTAAAATCTTCTAAATAGATACTTATTTCAACTCCTTTTATTCTCTTAATGTCTAGCATCATTTTGTACATATCATAGGCTTTCAATAAAATTAAAATCCTATGGCAGATATATCTAAGTAGTATATACTTATATAATAAAATACGCACAAATTACAATAGATAGTCATTATATTTCAGTACTACTTACTCTATGTTTGAGTTCTCTTTCTTTTTTTAATTTAGAAATAGTACATTCACTGTTAACTTTCACTGTTTAACTTGAGTTCTCTTAAAATCTTCTTCAACATAACTTGTTTCAACTAACTTTTGTTGAGGTGTGAGCACTGTTTCTCACTGAAGAAGCAAGAATTGACTAGGATGAGGCCTTTGCCTTCATGGAAATCACAGCTGGGCAAGTGCATATAATGTACAAGCAATAAACCACAGGTCAATAGTTCAACGTAGGCTAGATACCTGGGAATACTAAGGTGCCTGTTCTCCAAGCACATATAATCTACTGGAGGAGAAAAACTGGGGGAAAGACATCATCACGTTATAAGGCAACATCCAGAGAAGCGAAACAGGAAGTTCATTGGAAAATATCTAGAAAGGATTCCTCAGAGGTGTGCTTTTTGAAGAAGAGTTGAAATATTACAAGTGAAATTCACAGTTGGGGGGAGAGGGGTGAATCCTAGAAACTGATACAGAATATGCAAAGATAAAGTGACTTGCAAAAGCATAGCTTATTCTAGGAACAAGTATTGATAGTCTGCTCTGGCCTCATGTAGACAATAAGATTGTCAATAATCATTGGCAATTACTAGACTATAAAGCGGATCCTATAAGCTGTACTGGGATTATAGGCTTTACACTTCAACAGACCATGGAGCCACTAAATAGAGGAATGACTAAGTTACATAAACAGTCCTATGTTTTAGAAACCCACTTGGGAGGTAGTGGGAAAGACTGCTTGGAGTGGCCAAGTCTTTAGGTCGCATAGGCCAGGTGAGAGATGATCAAGGCCTGGGCTACGGCAATGAAGTAGGAGGGTGTAAAATAAAAACAACTTTGAGGAGGGGAAAGGAGGTAGTGCCATTCATTCAGTGAGACAGAGTTGTGGAAGTGGCAACCTAAGACAAAAGGTAGTAACAGTAAAGGAGATAAGTTAAGGTGAGACAACTGTGTGGCAATCGGGTGGGGAACCTTGCAGGTAAAAGGAATACAATTAAGGCTCATTAGAGGCAGACAGAGACACAGCTGTGGGAACTATAGACGGCAGACCCCCTGCACAACAGACACTTAAAAACAGGCAGCAAAATGGGAAAGAGTGTGACAGGACACAAGAAAAAAGCATGAGAGGCAGGAGAGGACAGTGTCGGTAAAGACAAAAGAGAAAGTTTAAAAGGAAGGTGTGATCAAGAATGTCAACTCCATAGAGATATTAAGATACTAAGTAAAACAAGAACTACAGGCCTTCACTGGATGTAACAGAAGTCATACATGAGGCCTGGAAGAGAAATTTTAGTAGACTGATGGGGCAGAGGTCACAATTAGGAGTGGAAGGGAATTAGGAGTGGGAAGGGATAAGGCAGTGATAATAGGCAGAGAGTGCTCCCCCAAAAAATGCTATTTAAATTTAGATAGGAACCTAGGGGTGGGGAAGGATAAATTAGGAGCATAGGGTTAACTGATACAATTCCTATACAGAAAATAAGTAATTAATAAGGATTTACTGTGTAGCACATGGAACTATATTCAACATCTTGTAATAACCTATAGTGGAAAATAATCTGGAAAAATATACACATACATAAATATAACCAAATCACTTTACTGAACACCTGAAACTAATAAAATAAAATAAATACACTGTGCTTCAATTAAAATAAAATAAAATTTAAAAATTAGAAATTAAAAAAAAAAGATAGGAATTGATAAAACTTGACGAGGCTGTAAAAGCATCAAAAGCCTCAATTGATGCTTTTGAATTGTGGTGCTGGAGAAGACTCTTGAGAGTCCCTTGGACTGCAAGGAAATCAAACCAGTCAATCCTAAAGGAAATCAGTCCTGAATATTCTTTGGGAGGAATGATGCTGAAGCTGAAACTCCAATAATTTGGCCACCTGATGTGAAGAACTGACTCACTGGAAAAGACCCTGATGCTGGGAAAGACTGAAGGCAGGAGGAGAAGGGGATGACAGAGGATGAGACAGTTGGATGGCATCACCGACTCGATGGACATGAATTTGAGCAAGCTCCAGGAGCTGGTGATGGACAGGGAAGTGTGGCGTGCTGTAGTACATGGGGTCGCAAAGAATTGGACATGACTGAGCAACTGAACTTGTTTAGGATGAAAAGGAACAGAATTGAGGAAGACAGGAAGAGGAGAGGATATAACATTTGATTTGACTCCTAAATGGGAAGAAGGTGTTGTGGGGCAAATTTCATATGAGGGAATTTATGGCAGAAGGAATACCATGGAAAAAGACCTTGAGAGCAATAGTTAATATAGTCTGATATAGTTACAGTATGTGTGTATTGTGGGAAGGGGTGTGGGGGTTGAATACATGTCGAGATGAGGACAAGCTAGGACTGGACTGGAAAGACCCTGCAAACTCTGTTAAACTAGTCATGTATGGATATGAAAGTTGGACCACAAAGAAGGCAGAGTACTGAAATATTAATGCTTTCAAACTGTGATGCTAGAGGAGATTCTTGAGAGTCCTGTGGACTGCAAGGAGATCAAACCAGTCAATCCTAAATATTCACTGGAAGGATTGATGCTGAAGTTTCAATAGTTTGGCCACCTGATGCAAAGAGTTGACTCACTGGGAAAGTCCCTGATGCTGGAAAAGACTGAAAAGGAGAAGGGGGTAGCAGAGGATGAGGTGGTTAGATGGTATCACTGACTCAACGGACATGAATCTGAGTAAACTCTGAGAGACAGCAGAAGACAGAGGAGCCTGGCATGGTGTAGTCCATGGGACTGCAAAGAATTGGATACAACTTAGCAACTGAACAACAACAAATAGCATTCTGTAAACTTTGGGAAACAAATATTCAATAGGGTTTGGGGATCATGAAGGGCAGGGCTGACCTCCTCTCCTAGTCTGCATGAACTGGTCCTCCAACCACAGGGCCTGAACCATGGCTGCAGAGTATGGAGCCAAGCAATGAAGATAACGTCCTTGACAAAGGTCCTGGACAAAGGGAAATCATGACTGTTATCAACATAAATGGAGAATTTGAGAAGAAAAGAAAATGAAATTAAAATATTAAATAAGGATCCAGTGCTTCTAACAGTATGTATTTCTGACCAACTGCAAATGAACACAAAGAGGTCACTGAAGAAAACCAACTCTTGGAGAGGGAACAGACAGACAAATTCTCTCATCCTTCCACCTGTACTTCTATGTACTTGATCAGGGGAAATTCACAATAAATCCACTTGGAGCATAATACAAGTCAGTCAGTGTTAGTCACTAATAATTACTCTCATGCATCAAAATAAGAACTCATGTGGATTTGGCCTTAAAATGTAGAGAAATATGTAGGTACCTATAATCACAAATGATTGTTTATGTCAAAGTAATCACTACCTCCCAATAAAAACAATACAAGGCACAGTGGGTGGGGGTGGAGACTGAGGAGATATGGAAGAAGAGGAAAGAGAATATTGCAGCCAGCACAGGATAAACTGGGTATGACAAATCCTATAAAAATCTGCCTCCACCCACCTACTCTGATGCTGCCAGGGCTCAACAGTTTCTAGACCAATTTCTCCCTGAATATGAGCAGGTGCAGGCAGGCTTTCCAACCAGCCACTGCAGTAAGGAACTATTATTCTTCATGATTATAGCCATTATACTTTATTTTTTTTAATGCTTCTGAAATACAATACATATATAAAATTTTCACTCAACCAACCACATTTTAAAGCAGCAGCCTCCACATCTGCAAAACAGATTCTAAAGATAACAATTTATGCGCCAAAGAGTGATTCAGTGCAAATTTGAAAATGAGATATTCTTCTTTTGAAACGGAATGGATGGATCTTCCTGACTGAAAAGTTAAACAATGCTTAATCAAGTTGTAGAGTTAAGTAGTGAAGTCAATGTTACTTTAGAAGTTTACACTAAAAAGAATGAACCTTTTCAATATCTAACAAATTAATCCACAACAGAACTCCACTACTTGGAGAATTATTTCCAGAAATCAGGAATGTCAAAATGTCTTTGATAATGAACTCAGAATACTGAATTAATAACCTGCATAAAACCTAAGAATTGGGCTAATAATCATAATAGATAACATTTATGTGCTCATTACAAAGCAAGCACTGTGCTAAATACTTTATCACTTAATCCTCACAACCCCATGACATGAAGAAGGTACTATTATTACCAGTTTTACAGAGGACAACTAAGGCACAAAAGGATTGAGTAATAATGTCAATATTCAGATAACTGGAAAAATCAACTACTGTACATACTGCTCATTCATGTTTTATAGTGCTGTCTATATGGATCCACTGAAGACACGTAAGGTCTCATATTAACTTTGGATTAATATGTGATAAATCTTGATGGTTCAAGTAATCATTTTTCTTGAGAAAGAATATTGAAAAATTTCCATACCTCTAAAACCAGTACCAAATAAAGTTGAATATTATTTGTATTTTGCATCTTTTAAGAATAAGCAGTGACTCTAAAAGTCTATAAAGTATATTGTGTTACAGAAACGTCGTCCCTATTAACAAAATAAACACCAACTTTTCTCTTTCAATGAAGAAAGAAATCAATGAGAAAACACTTTCAAAAGAATACTAGGATAAGAGATTCCAATTATTATCACTGCCTCTCTCTGTCCCCCATCCCTTACATTTTTCCCATCCTCCCAGACTCATAATACATTTGTTCATAAGCCAGGCATTTCCCTCCTGAATAAGTTCTGTTAGACATGCTTTAAAAATATCCTTAGGGAAATAAATTTTCTGTGTGTAAGGGAGGGGGAACAGCCTGGAGAAGAATCAGCAGCCGCTGATGCACAAAGTTCAAATGGGGAAAAAAACAAAGTGAAGCCAGGAGAAGTTTTAAAACTCAGCACACACAGCTTAAAGCCCTGCACAGAGGCTATGAACTACTAAAATCAACAGAGCAGGGGAGCCATCCAAGTACCATCAGAAATAGGTCCTTGGAGAAAAGACACTGGTGGAGTCTTGCTAAAGAAGTACTATACACAAGGACGGCCCATGACAAAATTGGGTTGAAACTCAGCAAACTCTCCAAACACTCTCCAGACCTAAGGCCTTTACAGTGACATAAAGAGATGTTCACGGGAACTCCCTGGCAGTCCAGTGGTTAGGACTTGGCACTTTCACTGACATGCACCAGGGTTCGATCCTGGGTCAGAAAATCAGGGATCCTGCAAGATACTGTGGTTCAGCCCCCACCCTCTCAAAAAAATAAAGATGCTTAACTGTCTGTAGCACTACCACTTAATAAAAGCTAAACACTTCTCAGGTCTGCATTATACTACCACTAGGCTAAGGGCTTTTCACTTGTTATTGCATTTTAAATTCAAATACTGAAACAGGTACATTTATCACTCTTAGTTTAGATATGAGGTATGTAAAGTTAAGTCATCTGTCCATAATCTTACAGTTAGTGGCAGAGTTAAGATTTTAATCTAGATCACCTGGTTTGTAAAAGACCTTGATACTTAAAGGAAAACTGTATGTAGACATCTGTATAATCACTGTATAAAATTGTGCTAGACTACAAAGGAAACTATAAGTAAGGTGAAAAGACAGCCCTCAGATTGGGAGAAAATAATAGCAAATGAAGAAACAGACAAAGGATTAATCTCAAAAATATACAAGCAACTCCTGAAGCTCAATTCCAGAAAAATAAATGACCCAATCAAAACATGGGCCAAAGAGCTAAACAGACATTTCTCCAAAGAAGACATACAGATGGCTAACAAACACATGAAAAGATGCTCAACATCACTCATTATTAGAGAAATGCAAATCAAAACCACAATGAGGTACCATTACACGCCAGTCAGGATGGCTGCTATCCAAAAGTCTACAAGCAATAAATGCTGGAGAGGGTGTGGAGAAAAGGGAACCCTCTTACACTGTTGGTGGGAATGCAAACTAGTACAGCCACTATGGAAAACAGCGTGGAGATTTCTTAAAAAACTGGAAATAGAACTGCCATATGACCCAGAAATACCACTCCTGGGCATACACACTGAGGAAACCAGATCTGAAAGAGACACATGCACCCCAATGTTCATCGCAGCACTATTTATAATAGCCAGGACATGGAAGCAGCCTAGATGCCCATCAGCAGATGAATGGATAAGGAAGCTGTGGTACATATACACCATGGAATATTACTCAGCCGTTAAAAAGAATTCATTTGAATCAGTTCTAATGAGATGGACGAAACTGGAGCCCATTATACAGAGTGAAGTAAGCCAGAAAGATAAAGAACATTACAGCATACTAACACATATATATGGAATTTAGAAAGATGGTAATGATAACCCTATATGCAAAACAGAAAAAGAGACACAGAAGTACAGAACAGACTTTTGAACTCTGTGGGAGAAGGTGAGGGTGGGATGTTTCAAAAGAAGAGCATGTATATTATCTATGGTGAAACAGATCACTAGCCCGGGTGAGATGCATGAGACGAGTGCTCGGGCCTGGTGCACTGGGAGGACCCAGAGGAGCTGGGTGGAGAGGGAGGTGGGAGAGGGTATCGGGATGGGGAATACGTGTAACTCTATGGCTGATTCGTGTCAATGTATGACAAAACCCACTGAAATGTTGTGAAGTAATTGGCCTCCAACTAATAAAATAAAATTAAAAAAAAAAAAAAAAGAAAATTGTGCTAGATACTACTAAAGCCAGTGGAGAATTCTTAGGTTACATTGCTAGGTGTCTGTTATAGGGACTTTGAAAAGTACTATTTACAGTATTATTAGTCTAGTTCCCAGGGACAATCACTACTCATGACTTCCTAAAATATTAAAAGGTTTGATTTTATAGTTTGGTATTCACCTGTCTCCGCAGTTAGTCTGAATACAATGGTCAGCACACTTAAATTTACTCCAGGAGAAATAAGGACCAAAATATGATAGCTAAAATGACCCATCCTAAAACTAAGTAGCAAGACCATCACAGGTCCTAATAAGGCAGATAACTGCTTTAACAAATTTAAATAATGAAAGCTTTCATACACTTCCCCCACCCCTGGGAGCTCTCTAAAGTCCTGTGAGATCAGGGATTTGGAATCTAGTGAAATATCTCCTTGCTGTGACTTAAGAAGGGAGAAGCCAACTAATATCCAACAGCCAGTTAATGCAAAAGGATCTGTCCCCATATGACACAGCTACTATTTATTAGTTTATTGCCTTAGACTCTCTGCTGCCCAACTCTGCATCTATGTATAGTTTTGGAGGATGAATTTTGGTTTGCCTAAAATAGTACATATGCATACTTTTTGAAGAAAAAGTCTATAGCTTACCCTAGATCATCAAAGAGATCCAACAAGGTTAGGAACATAGCTCTAGGTTAACTAAATTTTACCCCTGGCCCAAATAAAATCTTCAGAGAGCTGGCTGTATATTTAGACTGCATTGCTTTGATCCCCTCTTAGAATGATTTCTATTGAATTTCATTTTTTGGTTCTGCCCTTGATTTACATTGAGAGGTGCAACAAAAAATAGTAACAGGCTAGTAAAGAAAAATGATTAAGGGTGAGGACAATGAAGCCAGATAGATTTGCCCATTTTTAAATCCTTTCTCTGATTTACTATGTGATTTTGGACAAGTCACCTAACCTCTTGGGGTCTAAGTTTCCTAATCTGCAAATATTACTTCGCAGTTATTGTAAAGAATTGAATGAGAAAATAGACATAAAGGACTTATTCCTCATCTATAGTAAGTGCTCAACTATTATAAACATACCGTTGTGGATACTGTCTATATCAATCAGCACTCTCTATAGGAGGGTCCCCAGGAAGCATCTGTTTTGTATACTCCTTTGAAAGGAAAAGCTCAATGTTTTCACCTTGAGGATCCCGGGGCCCTGCACTGAGCACGTCTCCATCTTCGCTCTGGCCGCCAGCAAGTTTACAGCTGAATCTAAAGCTTAACTTTACCTCCTGTGCAGCAAAACCCTACTAGCAATTTTTTGTGAACTAACTTTAAACCTTCACCCTTACTTTCCCATGGCCCCGAATAGTTTATTTTTTATAACATTGTGTTACTACTGTTATTTTGAGCTTGTCTGAATTCTTTCTTGGAATGAGGTAAGAGATACCTAAAAATAAATTAATTAACAAACCAACAGAAAAAATAAACAGTGCTATTTTTTGCGTTGATGATAATTTAGGTTAAAATTAAAAGCTACTTTCCTAATTCATAGGTATATTGACTACAGAGTCAGGAGAAAATTTTAGTTCTTTGGACTCAAAGTAGAATCTGCCCTAGACCAGATTTTAAACTCTCCTAAGGAAAGCTGAATCAAGAGTCATCAGTCAAAAAGCAAAACCAATCACTGGGATGGTGATGAGAACTTCATGTGAAGAGCAAGTACTGAAGAAGTATGGCAACATGCTGAGGTGTTGGTGAATGCTTCTCTCAAAGTTAATTATGTTCTAGAATTCCATGAGGGACATTTCAAAAAGAAGCCACAAATTCACAGTAATGGGCTTGGTGGTATCAATTTCTGAGGAAAATGAAAATAAAAGTTTCCCATCTTTACTGTACTGGATTCACAGCAATGGCAGGTAATATCCAGGCTGACTTAAGGTCTCTTTATTTTCTGACCCAGATGAATGGAAATGTGCCATAGCTGTCGTGTGTTAAGCAGATGGGACACCAAAAGGGCTGAGCTGTTGGCCAAAGACAAATGGGAGAAAAATTCAAAATGTAAGCCAAAGAAGTTTTCCATAGCTCCTTGGCAATACAGCTTCTAAATAAACTATCTTAATTTAATTCACATGTGGTGAGTGGAAAATTAAAAACAGGACAGTGAAAAAAATTAAATGAATTCATTAAATAGATAAAATTATAAAGCAGTTTCACTACTACATATGTTGATATCAGAAACTATATTTACCATATCTTTAAGAAGTCATATTGTCTCAAGCATACAAAATATAAGATACTAATTTTTGAGAAGCAAATGTTTTCCCAAGAAGAAAAGTATGACCTCTTAAAGAATCAATAAGACAGAAAAAAATCCAATAATTTTAAAGTAGCACATTATCTGGGCTTCCCTGTTGGCTCAGTTGGTAAGGAATCTATCTGTAGGGCAGGAGACATGGATGGGTTTGATCCCTGGGTCAGAAGATCCCCTGGAAAAGGGAATGGCACCCCACTCGAGTATTCTTGCCTGGGAAATCGCATGGACAGAGGAGCCTGGTGGGCTATAGTCCATGGGGTCACAAGAGTTGGCCATGGCTTAGTAACTAAACCACCACCACTAGAACACCACAAGGCTATACCAAAGAGAAGAAAATATGAAGACAAAATAGAGATGAATGTCCCCCCCCCCAAAAAAAAGTACTATAAAATCTTAAGGCAACTTCTTGTTTGTAGGAGCTGTTGTCTACCACAAAATCTCCATTTTTGTGCCCAATTTATTGGAAGCTGTAAGAAAGAAAATGAGACTGCTGAATTAGTCACAACGATGAAACAAATAAGTTAATACAGTAAAATTCAAACTTCTTTCAGACTATAATCAAATCTCTGAGGGTAGTAACATTTTCCAAAATTGTTGTTAGAGTTGGATATTTTGTCTTTTTTCTTTGCTCTTCTAGAGGTGAATATATTTTATTTTTTAACTGGCAGATAATTGCTTTACAATACTGTATTGGTTTCTACTGTTGTTGTTCAGTCGTTAAGTCGTATCTGACTCTTTGCAATCCCATCAACTGCAGCACGTCGGGCTTCTCGGTCCATCATTACCTCCCTGAGTTTGCTCAAACTCATGTCCACTGAGTCAGTGATGACATCCAACCATCTCATCCTGTCGCCCCCTATTCCCCTTGCTCTCAATTTTTCCCAACATCAGGGCCTTTTCCAATGAGTCAGCTTTTCGTATCAGGTGGCCAAAGTATTGGAGCTTCAGCTTCAGCATCATACAATGAGGCAGACCAGCCATAAAAATATATTTTGCCTCCCTGTTCAGTCTCCCTCCCCCATTCCCATCACACCCCTCTAGGTCATCACAGAGCACTAAGCTGAGCTTCCCACCAGCTACCGGTTTTACACATGACAGTGATCTATGCCAACGTTACTTTCTTAATTCATCCTACCCTCTCCTTTCCCTGTTATGTCCACAAGTCCATTCTCTAAGTCTGCTTCTTCCTTCCCTGCAAATAGGTTCATCAGTAGAAGTGAATATATTTTAAATTTTCCTTCCTTTCTCCTCTCCCTCCCTCCCTTTCCCTTCTATTCAGTCAAAGAGGATTTATGGACCTACTGATAGACTAGTCAGTCAGTTCAGTCGTTCAGTCGTGTCCAACTCTTTGCAACCCCATGGACTGTAGCACACCAGGCTTCCCTGTCTATCACCAACTCCCAGAGCCTGCTCAAACTCATGTCCATCAAGTCGGTGATGCCATCCTACCATCTCATCCTCTGATGTCCCCTTCTCCTACTGACTTCAATCTTTCCCAGGATCAAGGTCTTTTCTAATGAGTCAGTTCTTCCCATCGGGTGACCAAAGAATTGGAGTTTCAGCTTTAGCATCAGTCCTTCCAATGAATATTTAGGGTTGACTTCCTTTAGGACTGACTGCTTGGATCTCCTTGCAGTCCAAGGGACTCTCCAGAGTCTTCTCCAACAACATAGTACAAAAGCATCAATTCTTCGGCACTCATATCTTTTTATGGTCCAACTCTCACATCCATACATGACTACTGGAAAAAGCAAAGCTTTGACTTAGATGGACCTTTGTCAGCAAAGTAATGTCTCTGCTTTTTAATATGCTATCTAGGCTGCTCATAGCTTTTCTTCCAAGGGGCAAGTGTCTTTTAATTTCATGGCTGCAGTCATCATCTGCAGTGATTTTGGAGGCCCCCAAAATAAAGTCTGTCACTGTTTCCACGGTTTCCCAATCTATTTGCCATGAAGTGATGGGACCATATGCCATGATCTTGGTTTTTTGAATGTTGAGTTTTAAGCTAGCTTTTTCACTCTCCTCTTTCACTTTTATTAACAGGCTTTTAGCTCTTCTCCTCTTTCTGCCATAAGGGTGGTGTCATCTGTGTATCTGAGGTCATTGATATTTCTCCTGGCAATCTTGATTCCAGCGTGTGCTTCATCCAACCCAGCATTTCTCATGATGTAATCTGCATAGAAGTTAAATAAGCAGAGTGACAATATATAGCCTTGACGTACTCCTTTCTCAATTTGGAAACAGTCTGTTGTTCTAGGTCTGGTTCTAACAGCTGCTTTGTGACCTGCATATGGATTTCTCAGGAGGCAGGTCAGGTGGTCTTGTGTTCTCATCTCTTTAAGAATTTTCCAGTTTGCTGTGATTCACATAGTCAAAGGTTTTAGCATAGTCAGTAAAGCAGAAGTAAATGTTTTTCTGGAATTCTCTTGCTTTTTCGACGATCCAATGGATGTTGGCAATTTCACCTCTGATTCCTCTGTCTTTTCTAAATCCAGCTTGAACATATCTGAAAGTTCTTGGTTCACATACTGTTGAAACTTTGCTTGGAGAATTTTGAACATTGTATTGCTAGGTGTGAGATGAGTGCAATTGTGCAGTAGTTTGAACTTTCTTTGGCATTGCCTTTTTCTGGGATTAGAAAGAAAACTGACCTTTTCCAGTCCTGTGGCCACTGCTGAATTTTCCAAATTTGCTGGCATATTGAGTGCAGTACTTTCCCAGCATCATCTTTAGTATTTGAAATAGCTCAACTGGAATTCCATCACCTCCACTAGATTTGTCCATAGTGTTGCTTCCTAAGGCCCACTTGACTTTGCATTCCAGGATGTCTGGCTCTAGGTGAGTGATTATACCATTGTGGTTATCTGGGTTGTGAAGATCCTTTTTGTATAGTTGTTCTATGTATTCTTGCCACCTTTTAATAGCTTCTGCTTCTGTTAGGTCCATACCACTTCTGTCCTTTATTGTGCCCATCTTTGCATGAAATGTTCCCTTGGTATCTCTAATTTTCTTGAAGAGATCTCTAGTCTTCTCCATTTTACTATTTTCCTCTATTTCTTCAAATTGATCACTTAGGAAGGCTTTCTTATCTCTTCTTGCTATTCTTTGGAACTTTGCATTCAGATGGATATATCGTTCCTTTTCTCCTTTGTCTTTTGCTTCTTTTCTTTCCTCAGCTATTTGTTTGTAAGGCCTCCTCAGACAATCATTTAGCCTTTTTCCATTTCTTTTTCTTGGGGATGGTTTGATCACTGCCTCCTGTACAGTGCCATGAACCTCCATCCATAGCTGTTCAGGCACTCTGTCTATTAGATCTAATCCCTTGAATCTATTTGTCACTTCCACTGTGTAATCGTAAGGGATTTGATTTAGGTCATATCTGAATGGTCTAGTGGTTTTCCTTACTTTCTTCAATTTAAGCTTGAATTTTGCAATAAGGGTTCATGATTTGAGCCACAGTCGGGAAACTGATAGACTAAGCACTTCTCAGTGCGAGAAACACAGTACTGAACAAAATAGACTAATATCATTGTCTTTGTGAAGCTATTAGTCTAGTCATGTACATGGATTCATTTGTTTATTTTCTCATTTCAATATCTCATTATTGTGTGCCTTCAAGGAACATAGGTTTGAAGACACACACTAGGAATTAGAGAAACAAAATCAAATAGCAGCATCACGGTTAAGACTACACAAGGAAAATTAAAACTTCAAATATACTATTTAAATGAGAATACAATATGTGGAAGAGACTTGCTTCAGATTCAGATCAGGGCCCACCTGTGGAGGCATTCCCTCACTTCTCCAGGCTAAATTTATCACTTTTCATATGTCTCTCTGAGTTGAGTATGTTACACATCTTGTATAAAACTTGTCATATCACATTATATTTTATACCAAGCATTCTTTTCCCTCACATTAGATCTCCTTGAAGACAGAGTCCAATTTTGTACATCTTTATATCCCCAGCACCTAGACCTGTGCCTTGCAAATGAGTTCAAATAAATTTACTGAATTTATGTCACGTAATTACAGAAAGATAATACCTAAAATGTTGTATGCTCATTACAAAAACAGTCAAACTTACTTTGATCTTCAAGAAAACTAAGAACTATGCGATACACAGCCAAGAAATCAGTAAGTTATTAAAATTTCATAAACAGGGTATAATTTGAGCTGAATGGTTAACTACTGGAAGACTGCTTCCACATGTTGATTACATTGTTACCCTGCAACTTTCTGACATTCATATGGTTTCCACTAATAGTGGGCTTGTCAGTTAAAGACATAAAATAAAATGACAATGGTCTGGTACAGAGCCTGAAAAAAGGGCAAAACAAAAATCTTGATATGTTTATAATTATTCAAATCATGAGCATCATTATTCCTCTCCACACTGCCTGTATAGATCAATGCACCACCCTTACTGATACTTCCCCTAATCCCACCTCTCTGAGCCCCTCCGCTCCTCCACCAACACCTCTTTAATGGTTTTCATGCAACTTTGCTTTCTTGTCTCTGTCACTACCCTTTTTTTTTTTAAATTGAATTGTGGCTGTGCTGGGTCTTGCTTGCTTTTGTGCAGACTTTTCTCTAGTTGCAGCAAACGAGGTCTGCTCTTCAACGTGCTGTGCGGTTCTGCCACAATTCTGAAACTAATTCTGTGAGACCAGCAGTAACCCCCTGGCTGTCACATACAAAACTTAACACATCTATCTTTTCCTTGAAGTTTTTTCTTCTCTGCCCTTAAGTTTTCCTATATTTTCTGCTGAACCACATTTGACCTCTGCCTTTAAAAAGTCAGGGTTTAAAAAAAAAAAGTCAGGGTTTGACAATTTTGCCATTTGAAGCAACATAGATGGACTTGGAGGGCATTATGCTAAGTGAAATAAGTCAGACGAAGACCGAAACTGTGATAGCACTCACACGTGGAATCTAAAAAATATAACAAACTAATGAATATAACAAAAAAGAAGCAGACTCACAGCTATAGAAACAAACTAGTGGTTACCATGGTTGAGGGGGGGCAGTAGACAATACAGCGGTGGGGAGTGGGAGGTATAAACTATGGGTGAAAGATATGCTCAGAGACATACTATGCAGCACAGGGAATATAGCCAATGTTTTATAATATCTATAAATGGAAAGTAACCCTTAACATTATATAAAACATAAAAAAATTTTTAAGAATAGGGCTTGTCAGGGTTCTGAGGGAACTATACAAAACCCTATTGCTTATATCCTGAGAAAACCATAACTAAAAAAAGAGACACATGTACCCCATGTTCATAGCAGCACTGTTTACAATAGCCAGAATATGGAAGCAAACTGGGTGTCTATTAACAGCTAAATGGATTTAAAAAATGTGGTACATATATGCAATGGAATATTACTCAGCCAAAAAATGCAATGAATTTGAGTCAGTTCTAGTGAGGTAGATGAACCTAGAGCCTGTTACACAGAGTGAAGTAAGTCAGAAAGAGAAAAACAAATATAGAATATTAACACACATATATATGGAATCTAGGAAAATGGTATTGATGAACCTATTCGCAGGGAAGGAATGGAGACACTGACATAGAGAATGGACTTATGGACAGAGTCAGGGAAGGAAAGAGTGAGACAAACAGAGAAAGTAACATCAACATATATACACTACCATGTATAAGACAGATTCAGACCTAAGCTTACTATCCACATATCTACCTATTGCCTGGGTTCCAATTCTATATTTCCAACTACCAACCAGACATGTAGTTTTCCTGTCAACATCTAGAACTTAGCATGTCAAAATTAGAATGCCCTATCTTGGAGAAGATTCTTAAGAGTCCCTTTGACTGCAAGGAGATCAAACCAGTCAATCTTAAAGGAAGGCAGTCCTGAATAGTCTTTGGAAGGAGTGATGCTGAAGCTGAAACTCCAATACTTTGTCTACCTCATGCAAAGAACTGACTCACTGGAAAAGACCCTGATGCTGAGAAAGAAGGCAGCAGGAGAAGGGGACGACAGAGGATGAGATGGTAGGATGGCATCACCAACTCGATGGACATGAATTTGAGCAAGCTCCGGGAGTTGGTGATGGACAGGGAAACCTGGCGTGCTGCAGTCCATGGGGTCGCAGAGAGTCAGACACGACTGAGTGACTGAACTGAAGTGATGCCACAGAGCAGAGTAGGTGCCAATAACTCAGGGCTGAATGAACATCTGATCAGATGATACATGCTGAAGAATCTCATTCTGAGCATGCCTCACATCTGTTCCCTGTTTCCACCAAACTGTCACCAGTGCTCTGGACTGGACCATTATAACCTATTGTCCACACTCTAGAATTAACCTTGGGACCAAGCTCTCTGTCTTTAGCTTAGCTCTCTCTATGCTGACATAAAAATGAAGCTTTTTTTCAGGGAAGGTGAGTAAATCTGATGAGGTCACTCTTCTGAGGAAAACCTAAAAGATCAGAAGGTTACAGAAAAAAGTTCCAGATAGCACCCAAGAGCCTTCTTAAAGTGATTACAATATAAACTCCATTTTCTAGGCTCTGGTCCAGTTATTTTTGCTGCTTTATATTAGATACACTGGAGCATGAGAAAGCATTGTTTGGTAAACAGAGTCAGAAGGAAGGGCTAGCTAGCAACTCATTAAAAATTAAACAGAACCTAATTTTTCTAATACCCAATGTCAAAATAAAGTTGGAAAACAAAACAGTCAGAAGAAGTAAGTGGCATAAAGAAATAAAATACAGCTGTGTGACATAACTGGGATGGAGACTAGGGACCAGGGCGGTTACTGAGTTACCCACAAGGGCCAGGAAAGGCATCTCAGAGACTATGTCTTTCTGGAGTTGAGATCTGAGTGGTAAGAGCTGTATCTTACCATGAAGAGTAGCCACAGGTGAAAGGCCTTCATGTGAGCAAGAGCTTGGTGTGGGGAATGGAGAGAAGGACGCTGTGGCTGCAGCAGAGTGTGCCATGAGATAAAGTCTGTGAGGGGCCAGCCTGCACAGTCTTCTAGTCTGGATTCCATTCTGAACTGCTAAACCACTGGATGATTTTAAGGAGGAAAAGGGCATCATCTGATTTATCTTAAAAATTCCAAGGGGAGAACTGATCCATTCATTCACTCATTCATTCTTTCATTCAATGAATATTTAGTGTCAGCGGTTTACCAGACAATGCAACATGGATACAGTAGTGAACAAGAGAAGTAAAGCCTTTGCCTTCATAGAGCTTTTGTTCTAGAGTACTCTGTGAAGGCAAAAAAGGAGCAAAGAATCCAGTTAAGAGACCACTGCAGTGCCCACATGAGGGATTATGATGACTCGGACAAGACAGGGAGAAGAAATGGACAAATACAAATTATATTTCAGAGGTACAACAGATAGGACTAGAAAGGTAAAGGAAAGGGAAACTAGGAATGACTCTCACATCTTGCAGTGATGGTTAGAATGTTAAAATTACTAAATGTAATTACTAGAATAGAGGAAAATAGAAGAGGCACACATCTAGGAAGGGAAATCAAGAGGTCTAGCTTGGTGAGAAAGAGTGAGGTGCCTATCAGACTTCTGAAGAGGAGCTATCCAGTAGGCTGTTGAGTTTAGGAGCCTAAAGTTTGGTGGAGAGGGTAGAACTCAAGCTACAGAACATAGCATAGAGGTGGTATTCAAAGACATATAATTTAGGGAAAGAGTTCAAACAAGGAGAACATCTAGGATCAAACTTTGAGGGGTTGAACAAAGAAAGCAAAAAAGCGAAGACTATTGAGAAGAAATGATTAGGGAAGAGATAGTGAAGAAATGTACAGTGTCTCTGTGGCAGTGGATGTATGCTGCCAGGATCTCCCAGGGACAAACCACTTATCATTCAGTTGTAAGGAGTGCAGTTATCTGACAACCTCTAGCTGTTAACAGGCTCAGAATCTGCTCAGCCTTTAAGCCAAAGCCACAGTCCTCCCAGGTCACCCCAGCTAATCACTGAGCACACTACAGGTAGCATGGCCGGGCCAACTCTGCCTAACTCAGGTCTCTTCTAATGAGAATCTTTGCTGCAGAGCCCCTGGTAGGGTTGCCATGGACTCTATTCGCTCTACACCACAGTCTGAAGTTCTCCCTGCCCAATTCTGCCTCCTCCCCACTTCCTTCCTTTCTTTCTGAAGCCCTGACCTATCCAGTCTTGCTCCCTTCCCCTTGACTCTTTCACTGGCAAGCCCCTCTGAACAACAAGCCTCTGGCACACCTCTCTCCATCTGAGCACCTGCATCCCAGACGACCACATGAAACAGTGACAAAAACCAAGAAGGAAGAATATTCTGAGAAGGAAATGGTCCGCTGTGATGAGGTTTGCTGAGAAATCAAATGAGGAAAGGAGAGAGAACCACCTGTGAATCGGGCAAAATGACAGTCATTGAGCATCCTGAAGAGGGCATTTTCAGGGGAGCAGCAGGAATCAAAACTAAACTGGAACGGGCTGTGGGGTAAATGACAGCTCCTCGAGGACAGAGCAAAGACAACAGATAACTGAACTCTTTCTCTCTGAAGTTTTGTTTATATAGCTCCCAGCTAAATAACAAGTGCTCTGCAAGAATAGTACTAGGCTTTTAAAAAGTGTAACAGGGGAATCTAGTTTAGATGGGGGAAGGTGTATCTGAGGAAGTACACTTTACCACAATACTAGAAAGAAGGACATTCCCGGAAGAGGGAAGAGCAGGTGCTAAAGCCAAGGAGTGGGAGAGAGTTTGAGTTACTAGACAACCAGAAAACCAGTTGCTGTGGATGATATAAAGACAGCCAGGACTAGGTTATGCAGGGTCATGTGGGAAGTGATACATATTTCAGATCTTAGCCTAAAGCCTAGACATTTTAAGCTGGGAGTTTGTGATTTTAAAAACATATCACTATGTTTGCAACAGGGAAAAAAACAGAAGTGAACAACCCATCGAGAGCTGATGGTGATTTGTTTTTTTTATTTTGACTTTTATTTTCTGTTTTTAAAGTAATTTTATTGGAGTATAGTTACTTTACAATGTTGTATTCATTTCTGCTGTACAGTAAAGTCAATCGGCTACACATGAGAGAGTTAACGGTGACTTGAACTTGGGCAGTTGAGTGCATTCATTCATTCAAATAATATTTGATGAATGAGAGAGGCAAATGGATTCAACATGGATTTTCAGAGGTAGAACCTACAAAACTGGTGAAAAAGGGGTTCAAAGAAGGGGAATTATCAAAGATAATTCCTAGGATTCCGGCTCAACCAACTGAGCAGAACTGGCTATGATGCCCAGAAGAGGTACACCAACTTCTCAGGGGCCCCCAGATCAGATGCATTCACTAGCCCCACTTCTCAGGGGCCCCCAGATCAGATGCATTCACTAGCCCCACTTCTCAGGGGCCCCCAGATCAGATGCATTCACTAGCCCCACTTCTCAGGGGCCCCCAGATCAGATGCATTCACTAGCCCCACTTCTCAGGGGCCCCCAGATCAGATGCATTCACTAGCCCCACTTCTCAGGGGCCCCCAGGCCAGATGCATCCACTAGCCCCACTTCTCAGTGGCCCACCAGGCCAGATGTATCTAGTAGCCCCACTTCTCAGGGGCCTCCAGATCAAATGCATTCACTAGCCCCACTTCTCAGGGGCCCCACAGACCAGATGTATCCAGTAGCCCCTTTCCTTGGTGGTACACCAAGTCTTTCTCATCCCACCCAAATAATCATAACACCAAAGATACAACTGAGTAACACATTCCCATTACAGGACACAGCTTACACAGCATGTGTCTCCTTCAGGGCTCAACTACCTCATTTTATGCCTGAGGGAATGGATTGTCTACAAGAGCTGGAATCCAGTCATACATATTAATGGTGCTCTCTTGACCTTTACATGTAATTTTACACATACTTCAGGAACAGGCCATAATCCCTCAGTCCAGCAACTTATTTATGAGTCGTTTCTGAAGCTGTTATCACTGGCTTCTCCGTTTGGCTTTTCCTGGGAATTAGAAATCCGTGCTTAACATGAGCTGGTCCTTTCCCTTTTTTATATATAACAACCACTAAACTCCGTAAACTAGATCTTAATAGTCCTGAGCCATTTTTATTTTTTAATTGCATAAGTCTTTCCTTTTTGCTCCTGTAGCTCTGAATATCCTTTACAAAGACACAGGACACATTTGTGACATTGTGTCAAGCCTCTACTATCCCTGTAGAAAATCGGAAAAAGTATAGAAAAGAATCATCTGAGTAAACTAAATATACCTAAATTACCAAAAGGAAGGAAGAAGGGTTGGAACCAATTTTCAAAGTGATAACCAAAAATGTTTCACGTATATGAAAATATATGAAATATTATAAGTATTGCACGGAGTCAAAAGTAACTATTACCCCAGTATATTCTTTTGAAGTAAACCCATATGGTAGTTTAATTCTAGCAGGAAATGATTCAATTTACTTACACCAAGTGGACACGCGGGCTTAAAATAGGCCCACTGCTGCTGCTGCTGCTAAGTCGCTTCAGTCATGTCCGATTCTGTGCAACCCCATAGACGGCAGCCCACCAGGCTCCCCCGTCCCTGGGATTCTCCAGGCAAGAACACTGGAGTGGGCTGCCATTTCCTTCTCCAATGCATGAAAGTGAAAAGGGAAAGTGAAGTCTCTCAGTCGTGTCCGACTCTTAGCGACCCCATGCACTGCAGCCCACCAGGCTCCCCCATCCATGGGATTTTCCAGGCAAGAGTACTGGAGTGGGATGCCACTGCCTTCTCCGACAGGCCCACTAGAAGTTATCAAATTTATTACCATCTCTAGGAAAGAACAGACTAGTCTAGGGAGTTCCTTGGTGGCCGAGTGGTTAGAATTCCTGGCTTTCACTGCCAGTAGCCTGAGCTCAACCCCTGGCTTAGCAAACTGAGATTCTGCTAGCTACATGGTGTGGCCAAAGAAAGAAAGAAAGAAAAAAAGAACAGACTATTACACTAACTCTTACATATTTTGGTATTGTCCTGAAAGACCATTTTGGATCCAGGGGCTTTTTCGAGAGAACGATTAGTCTATTCCTGACCAATATAAAAAGCTATATTGACCCACTTCCTCAATTCTATATCAATAATACATATTATAGAACAGGATTTAATTTGTATCATATTATCAGAGAAAAGACTGTATGACAAAATTGATCCAACAGGCAGCACTACTTAGAAATTCTGGTTTTAAAGTGACTGTTTAAATGTTGCTTTTGCCTAGGATTACACTCAAAATCAAGCATTCAAATCCACAAACATTTATCAAGCAATACGTATCTGCTAGGCACTGTGAGGAGGGCTAAGGAGAAAAGGATGAGTAACACAAGACTCCAGTCCTAATAGAAACAATACAAATATGGTGAGTTCAGGAATTCACTATCTCTGGCAAAGTATACAGATGAACTCACAATTTAAGGATGCTCAAATACACTACACCAGCTGTGAAATTACAGCAAGGGAATAATTTAGCTGGGAGGAGACTTCACAGAAGAGGGGGCATTTGAGAAACATCTTGAAAGAAGACTGAGCTCAGTAAAACTCCAATACAAAAAGAAATAAAAGATTTTAAATGGAAGGAACAACTTGTGCTTAGAAACAAAGGCCATGCTCCCAACTGTCCTAAAGGACAATTTTTCAGACCTCACTTTGTGAAAGTCACTCAGTCATGTCTGACTCTTTGCAACCCCATGGACTATGCAGTCCAAGGAATTCTCCAAGCCAGAATACTGGAGTGGGTAGTCTTTCCCTTCTCAAAGGGATCTTCCCAACCCAGGGATCAAACCCAGGTCTCCCGCACTGCAGGCAGACTCTTTACCACTGAGTCACAAGGGAAGCCCAAGAATACTGGAGTGGGTAGCCTACCCCTTTTCCAGGGGATCTTCCCGACCCAGGAGGCAAACGGGGTGTCCTGCATTGCAGGCAGATTCTTTACCAACTGAGTTGATCTCAAAGCAACCTTTGATCCTGATGACTGTCCTTGTACCCTTGACACATTCTCCTAGTTTTGTGACACTGCACTCTGTTTCCCACGCACCTTGGTTAACCTCACTCAGTAGTCTTTGAAGACTGCTCCCTGTCTCTTAAACAGTGTCAGTTCCTCAGAGTTTACCTAGGCCCTTTTTCTTCACAAATGAAAAGCTCCCTGTCTGGCTGCTTCATCTCGCCCAGGCTTTCAATTACTGTATACCCACGACCCTCAAAGCTGCATCTCCAGAACAGCTCAGTCCTGAGTCTGAGAGCCAAATGACTGCTGTCTTCTGGATACTTCTTTAAAATTTCACAAGTACCTCAGACTTCAAACTTTCAAAATTAAACTTTCCTTCTCCCAAACCCCCTGCACTTCCTGTGATGCCATTTTACTTCAGTGAACTGGCTGGTCTATTATCCAAGCCAAAAACTTGGATGTTATCCTTGACTCCCCTCTCTCCATCACACTCACCATTTATTTCAGTCCCTATGCCCTGTGACTTTGCCTTTTACTTGAATTCATTTACTTCTCTTCACCCCAGAGGTACCGTCCTGGTTTATGGTCCCATCATTTCTTACATGAATTACTGCAAACCCTCCTAGCTAGACCCCCTTGCCTCCAGTCTTCCTTGATCACCTTGTGTGATACAGTTCCTAATTACATTCTGGACTTAACTCTTGCCACAAGCCCCTACACAGTCCATATTTCCAGCCACGTTCAAACATTTCTCTTGCCTTTACATCTTACTATATACATCTCCCATGCATAAAATGCTATTTCTATTCTCATTTTCTCCCTAATTTCCACTCACCCTTTAGATCTAAACTTATTGTTTCTTCAAGGGAGTCACTGATCTCCAGCTGCTTCTCTCTTTTTTCCTTTCTTTTTTGAACAGGTTTTACATTTCTTTTTTTCATTGAGGTATAACTGACAAATATAACTGTAATATAAAGTGTACAATGTGATGCTTTGATGCAAATATACACTTTAAAAAGATTTCCACTATGGAGTTAATGAATTATCATTCCACACATTAAGTGTGTGCGTGTGTCTGTATCAGAGACAGGACACAAGTTCTATACAATATAATATTATCAACTATAGTCACCATGTTATACATTAGATCCTCAGACTTTATTCATCTTGGAACTGTAAGTTTACACCCTTTTACTAACCTCTACCTATTTCTCCTACGCCCTATCCCTTGGCAACCATGATTCTACTCTCTGTTTTAATTTTTTCCCTTTTTTTTAGAGTCCACATATAAGTGATTAGTCAGTTAGTTAAGTCACTCAGTTGTGTCTGACTTTGTGACCCCGTGGACTGTAGCCCACCAGGCTCCTCCATCCATGGGATTCTCCAGGCAAGAATACTGGAGTGGGTTGCTATTTCCTTCTCCAAGGTATCTTCCCAACCCAGGGATCAAACCCATGTCTCCCGCATTGCAGGCAGATGCTTTAACCTCTGAGCCACCAGGGAAGCCCACATATAAGTGATATCATGCAGCATTTGTCTTTTTCCGTCTGGCTCATTTCACTTAGCAATGTCTTCCCAGGTTCATCTATTTGTCACAAATATCAAGATTTTCTACCTTTTTAAGGCTGAATAATGGTCTACTGTGTGTGTGTGTATATATGAATGTGATATATATATATATATGAGATACACATATGTGATAAATACATATATATGAGATATATATATATTTTTTATCTCACATTTTCTTCATTCATTCATCTGCTGACAGACACTTAGGCAGTTTCCAGACCTTTGCTCTTGTGAATAATGCGGCAATGAACATGGGAGTACAATCCCTTCACAATAAGGATTTCACTTCCTTTGGAGTTATAACCAGAAGTGGCTGGGTACTTTGGTGGCCCTGTTTTTAATTTCTTGGGGAACCTCTACACAGTTTTCGATAGAGGCTACAACAATTTACATTCCCACCAGCAGAGTACAAGGGTTCCCTTTGCTCCACATCCTTGACAGCATTGTCATCTCTTGTCTAACAGACATCCTAACAGGTGTGAGGTGATGTTGTACTGTGGTTCTGATTTGCATTTCCCTGGTGATTAGTGAGGTTGCACAACTTTTACTGTACCTATCCAACTGCTTCCTTTTATGTGTTCCTATCATAGGTGTTCCTATCCCATCATAATTTAATTTGATGTTTGCTTGTCAGTATCTTCCCAGACTGTAAGCTCACAAAAGCCCTTGGCACAGTGCCTGTGCATACCATAAGAGCTCAAAAGCTATTTGTGCTATGGCTAAACAAATGATGAGGAAATCCTTAACACATTTCATCAAAACACATAAGATTAAAGAATGGGTACAGGGTGACGGGGAACTTCCTGTGGTTCCCCTTTGAATCAGGTCAATAGAACAAATAATATATGAGATACTATTGTAAAAGGACACCAAAAACACTGAAAAAGATTACTCGAAAGATGGTAATTCAATTCAACAAACACTTGGGAGGTACAAATGAGCTGCTTTCGTCTTTTGATTCACTGATTTTCCAGAAATATCATTCAGGATGATTTTCCAAGAAAGCAACAACTGACCAAAAAGCAAGCTTATGTCTGAAGCTTTTTCCCCCTTCAAAGAAACATGTTCTAAGATCAATCACTGCACAGAAGTTAGACACTGCTGCATAATGAACTACCCCAAATCCAGGGGCTTAAAACAGTATTTCTTGCTCTTAAATCCACAGGTCAGGAGGCAATTCCATCTTGGCTGTGCTCTCTCATGATTTTGATAAGTCTGATAAATTAGCTTAGACTGGTTTATATAGAATGGCCTCCCTCACTACATGCATTAACCAAAGCAAGCTACAAGACCAGTCTAGATTCAAGGAGTAAGTTTAAAAACAAAACAAAACAAAACAAAAAAAACCTTTACCTATACAGAGTTACACTGCAAGGGAATAGACAGAGAGAGAAAAATCAAGGTCATTTTTTGCAATCAATCTCCCACACACTATTTGGCCCTATGTACGTATCTACCTATGCTTGGTACAGTTCAGTATATTATATTCATAATGATGATTTTGATTCAGCAAGGAGTTAAATAACCCTTAGTATATTACAAGGCAGAGAAATTTATTGTAAAAAGGTTTTCCTGATCAGAATGAAGGTTAAAAGATTTACGCTAGGTAACTCACTTACTGTGGTGTCATTCCCCATTGCTTCCAGAGAATAGTGTTTTTACCACAGTGCAGTTTGTTCACTGTGAGTGCAATCCACAGACTTGAGAAAGTAATAGAATTGTATCACCGGTGAAAGGATTCAATTAAAGTAAACAAGGGCTAAAGCCCAAGCCAGATCCTTTTAATAGAGAGAAAACTGTATACCTACATAATTCAGGAAGAGGAATTCCTAAACACCTGCACAGAGATAAAATTCTCTAAACATACTGATGAAATCATTCACTAGACTCTAGTACCATAAGGAGTTAGGTGATCAGGTGGGTAGGGATAAATGAGGAGTTCCTATGACAAATTCACATAAACTTTGAAAGCTATCAGACAGAAAATTAGATTAAAATGAAAAAATACTTTCATACGTGCAAACTGATATCAGTAAGGTATTTTTCAGCAACCACAAAAACTACTCTGGCCATGAATAGGTAAATAGAAACCAGACCAAATTACAGATAAGCTTGAAAGCATGCAGATCTTCAAATCCAAAGATATTACTGGGTGCACTTGATCCTTAGAATATGTGGCCTAGTTTTGCTGGATGACCCTCCAATTTCTGAAAAGTGCTACAGGATCCTCCTGACAACGACCTCTCCTAACTCCAGCATGGGAACTCTTAGCATTTCCGATGTGGATTTTAGAGACAAAGATAGAACACTGAGACCTGCCAAGGCTGAAAAGGATATCACTTTCAAAGGTTAAAAAAATCCACCCCCCTTTTCTGATGACTACCCAATTACACAAGCCAGGCATGATAACCGGGAACAGTGAAAGAAGTCTTCTACAGACATGGACAAAACTGCTTGTTCAAGCTCAGTGAAAAAAATGCATGAGACACAATGATAAAATGTATCTTTGGGGGACTGCACATGGTATAGCTAACTTAGCATGAAAAAAAAAATTAATATAAAACCCAAAACTTAGAACCTAACTATAATATTAGCATTTCTTATGAGGGCCTATTTTATAATATTTAAATAGAATAGATTTTCATAATTTAAATTTTACATAAGAGAATCAAGTTATACAAGAGATTTATTCTTAAAAATCTGTAGGCAGAACAAAATTTTGTAAAGTGAAACCCATTCTTCCTCTGAGAGCTATTATAATCCAACATGTGTATCTATATATAAACATGCTCCCGAGACCATGGACTTAGGTTATATTTGTGAGTACCACAATAAAAGTTGTAGCGTGATGTCCACTTTTACGATGTCCTCATTTTCCACCTGCCCCAGCTGATCTACTAGGTTCCAAGCATCTCCTGTCAATATTCAACAGTGGCAATGTTTTAGTCCTCTTATTTATTTAAAAATGAAAAAATGATGTTTTGATTTTCTACTCAGAGGAGAAACCTAAGGCATGAATTCAAGAAGGGAGTACTTGGTTGGCCTGTGGGTTCTTCTAGTATCTCAGCCATTTGTTGAAGGTATTCGCCATTGCTTCTGCCTACAGAGACAGTGCAAAACAGCTACCAAAGGAAAACTCACAGTAAACCACTATTACTTGCTCTTGCAGACCCAAGTTCTGTAACTGCTTCCTAAGAAGAGTCAGAGAAGTCTTATAGTGATGTTCCTAAAACAGGTCTTTTTCTCAGAATTATTATGTAATCAACTTCAGAACATCTTTTCACTGCACACATATGTTGGAGTTTTATACAATAAAAGTCTTTGGGGGCTTTCCTGGTGGCTCACATGGTAAAAGTCTTTGGATGAGTCTGACGGTTCTCAGCTGAGCTAAATCCCAGATGAACTATAAAGCAAATCTCTACATGAACAAAATCCTCATCATACCTGCCAACTTCAAAAACTATTCCCTTTACCGCTCCCTATCAAGCCATGATTTCAGCCAAGTAAAACTAGATTAATGTTGTGGGATAGGCACGAATTTATGATTATTAATCCACCAGTTGTTCATACAATCAGATACCTAAAGTCACATAGTCAGTAAGGACCTCAAGAGTTTGGCATGAGTGAAGAAATGAGTATGATCTGTAAAGAATGTCAACTGTTTGTGTGCAAAAAAGGAATGTTGCTAAGACTAAAAAGAATGCAAAGTTTATCTTAAAGTATTTTAAATAGAAATTCTATTATAACTGCTATGTAAATACTTTTTTTTTTTTACTATGAGAGAAAGGTATTCTAAAAAAAGATAAATACAATCAAGGTCATTTTACTTATGCCAATTTGTGGGTTGAAGGAAAGAAACACTTATCTCAAATTTGCAAAAATAAAAAAAAAAAAGAGGTAGACTCAGAAAAATTTTACTAAATAATAGTAGGCAATGATGTACTACTATGCTTAATGAAAACATATGGTGATAAACTATTGTTTGCAACATAAAGGAAGTAAAACCTTAGTAACACATTTCTACAAATATTTAATAATGTAGAACTTAATCACACAATATCACTAATATGAAAGATCAGTGGTATTAAACTACTATTTATGAGAATGTCAATGCAACATTTTAGTCAAGAAGTAACGAAAAGTGATTAGTGGTTGTCACAGGTTGAGAGAAGGGAAAACTGGGACAGTAACTGCCAACTGTTATGGGGTTTCACTTTGAAGCAATGAAAAATATTCAAAAATTGGAAAAATGGTTGCCCAACTCTTCAAATATATACTAAAAACACATTTTTCATTAAAAAAAAAAAACAAATAATGCTAGACATTTTTATTACCTATGTGAATTCCTAAAAATAAAATAATTATTTATTCCAGGGTAATATACTGAGTATATTCAAATCTATCTGTAAACTTCTTTGCCTATTATTTTCTAGGAAATTATCTCCCTGAAGGGGTTACTCTGATGCTCTAAATATCCATCAGCTTCTAAACAACTCTTCAAAACATAGAAATGACACTAAACATTGAAGATTTTGACATCCTGACAAATGCCTTTTTTTTTAAGGGTTTAAATTCCAGTGGGCTACATAATATAAGGACACCTGTTTTCCTGGGAATTAACAGTTGTAAATACAGACAACATAAGTAATTTCACACATCAAGCTGATGTGTAATAAAATAAATCTACTCAAGGTTCTTCTTTCAACAAGATAACAGACTCTAATGGTAAATGACTACAGCTCATCTTGTTAAGATCAAAAGGGAATGACTTTTGCAGCAAAATATGCCTACCAGCTAAGCTATTTCACCAGCTCAGTTACTAATGACACAAAAGCAGTCTTGCATGGAACAGCAAAAGGAAGAAATAAGGGATTCTCAAAAAATCTGATTTGTTGAGGCTGTAAACTACTTTGCAACTTTTATTTAGACGTTAAGATTTTTATGTATCCAGATGAAAGTATCAGAATTGTGCTGAGAATACAATAAATTTTTCCTTAACTTGTAAGCTCTCTGCAGATACTTCAAATCCACCAAACTTGACCTATATTAACAGTCCTTTCTCATTGCTACCTTATAACATAATATCAGAGCTAATTTGCCATAACTGGTGTATCAAGAAACAGCAAGATCTGTAAGGCTATCTTCTCTGCTACCGTATCACACAAATGTCACATAGTGCAGTTCATTTTGTGGTGATGTTATTTCTAAAAGGCTAAAATAGCTTATTTTGTATTTAAATGTTAACTACTTGAGTTACTGCAAGTGTTCATGCATAAAACATGAGCTGCACTTATGTTCCCTTTGAAATAAAACAGACACAATTAGAAAGATGTCACTGTCATTAGAAAAAAATCTTTTCTGAAACCATTAATTCAGAAACACTCCAATGAAAAAAGGTAAAGGGTTATAAGTAAACATATATGTGTGTATATATATGTATGTGCAGAATAAACAGATAACCCTATCTTTGTCATATCATAAATTTTAGCATTAGATCTCATATAGTTGTCATACCAATTGTAGCCTCACAATTTAACTTAAAGAGAGGAAAAGGAACTTTTCCCCTATCTTCAGTTAAGCTAAAACTATCTAACCAAAACTATCTAACATGCCCCTATAAAGGTTGATGAGGAAATTGAGCCTCAAAACTATACTGAGCAGCTTGCAGGTTTCAAACCCAAGTCTTCTGATTTTTCTAGAATGTCATTATAAAAAACAAAGAAAATCTCCCACTTTTCCACACAAAATTTGATTATGCATTTGGTGTCAGCTGTTCATATGCAGACTCCAGGACTGTAAGTGTATCTTGGGTACCAACAGTACAAGCGGTATCCAGAGGGCTTGCCCTAATCCATTTCCTTCAAGTGTCTCTTTCTTCCTTGACACTGTTCCTTTCAGCCTTAACTCTCTAAATCCATGTCCTCGTTTCTGTTTTCACACTAACCCATTAAACAATATTTAAAGATGTAAACAGCAAATGCACTTACAGCTTCAGATGCTATCTTTATGTTAAATCAACAGAGAGAACTTCTCTAGTTTTTACTAAAAAAACCAAACTGTCATAATATAAACTATAGTAAAAAGAAATCTACCCACCAGAGGATTAAGTTCTGCCAATACAATGAGACTTGCTTTATAAAAATAACCTCATAATGATATGGCCTGTTGCCGAGACCCTCCTACAGTGGATCCTGTCCTTGTTGGGGACAAAACAAGCCTTAGCACCATGCCAACATAACAGCTGCCAACAATGAATTCTTCCTGATTCTGGAGAACTGTCACTCCCTTGTCCAACCAAGGTAGCTAACCTTCCTTATCTTTTGTGACCATGTATTTTGACTATATAACTTATACAAACATTTTATATAACTTTAATTAAATAGTTGTTTTGTTAGCCCTGTGTATGCCATCTCTACGATGTCAATTAGTGAAAAAGACTTTATTTCTAAAAGAAATTTAAAAATATGATCATCTTTATGACCAAAATAATCTTGGGCTTCCCTGTTGGCTCAGTGGTATAGAATCCACCTGTCAGTGCAGGAGATGTGGGTTCGATCACTAGGTCAATTCTCCAGAGGATCCCCTGGAGAAAGAAATGGCAACCCACTCCAGTATTCTTGCCTGGGAAATCCCATGTACAGAGGACCCTGGCAAACTACAATCCATGGGGTCGCAAAGAGTCAGACATGACTTAGTGACTAAACAACCACCACAACAAAATAATTTTCTCTCTCTATTCTCTACATTGGTTATTTCTGTTTTTCTAAAACTTCGGGAGAGCTTACGGAGGATAAAAGACGTACAAGATATTCCTGCTTTCATGGCACTTAAAGTAATATTAAAGAGATACTATAACAGAGTTGAAAATAGTTAGAAAACACTTAAGTGGATGGTACAACAGACTGTACTTCCTAATGGTCTTTTTGCAATACCCATGAGGTGAGACATGATTGAGTCTGTAGTCGTCAATCATAGCCATCCTTCTTAGTAGATCTCCCCAAAGGTATGTATAATAGACTACTTGCCTCATGAAATTAAAGGAAGTATGAGGTTGATACAGTAACAGTGAACACAGCATGAGCCTGCCAATCAAGGATACCAATATACCACATGGCTGACTCAGCTAAAGCCACTGCCTGACTAGATAAATTGCTTTGACCTGTATTTTTTTTCCCTTAAGACTGACTTCTGTAAGCCTTGGTCATGTAATAAACTAAATGATGAATAGCTGGGCAGCGGGAAGGTGGGGGCGGTGGGGGGGTGGGGTCCTGGGAAGACTCAATGACTCCAATTGTCATAAGCATATAGGACTAGTTTCCATTTTTTTTATGACAAACTATTAAAGCACTTCAGACAGGTTCATTTTTTTAACTTGAGATATGTTACAGCATGGTTTGAATAAATACTATAGCAATCAAAAAATAACGAAGAAATATAACTGCATGTTCTATCAAAGGGGATGTATTTTGAAGATTTGAAAGAAGAGAAGAGGTAAAAAAGAAAGGTGTCAATCTAATATAGACAGACAACAGCACATATTTAGCTTACCAGACACTCTCTCATATTTGACTTTAAATCGAGAATTCTAGGGAAGGAGATATAGCTGTAGCTTAAATACTGCACATCTAAACAGAAGGAGCTGAACCAGATGATCTAGCTGTCATTAAAACTGTATAACTTTAACCAAGAGAAAATACATAGCACAATAGGTCAGAGAGATACCTTTGAATATAGCAGAAAGAAAACAATTCATCAAAAGGCAGTGCTGAATCCATAATGATTCTGAAGAATATCTGGCTCTGATCTGGTCCCCCAAAACAGATACAAACCACTACAATGTTGTATTTTAAATAATCATATCAAAAATAAATGCAGGGTCTGTACCTCTCCCTCTTGAATTATATAGACTCCTAACTCAAGCTACTTTGGCAACACTCAACTATGGATGGCTTTTCTGGGTTCTAAATTCTCCCCATAATGAGCTTTGCTTAAATCAGCTAATTAAAATAACAAAATTTTGTTCTGCTATCAAAAGGGAGGTATTAAAAAAATTGAAAAAGTTATCTTCTAAAAAGTTGTGAATGTAAGCAATAAATACAGTGAAAGAGAGGTACATCAGCCAAAGCAAAACAAAACACACAGCTGAAAAAAGTGAAAGTTTATTTTAATGTAAGAAAAACAAAAGGAGTTTAGTGTTATTGGAGGGTAATGAGAGTCAATCCATAATCTCCCAAGGCTTTCTAAAGGTGTTCTCTGCTGCTACTGATTAGCACGCTTCTAGCAATGGCACCCCACTCCAGTACTCTTGCCTGGAAAATCCCACGGACGGAGGAGCCTGGTACGCTGCAGTCCATGGGGTCGCTAAGAGTCGGACACGACTGAGCGACTTCATTTTCACTTTTCACTTTCATGCATTGGAGAAGGAAATGGCAACCCACTCCCGTGTTCCTGCCTGGAGAATCCCAGGGACGGGGGAACCTGGTGGGCTGCCGTCTATGGGGTCACACAGAGTTGGACACGACTGAAGCGACTTAGCAGCAGCAGCAGCAGCAACAATGAAGTAACACCCAAGTAAGTCAGTATTTCTATACAACTTTACAGGAGTATGCTCTGCATTAATATTTGTTTTTGAGAGATGAAAGAGGAGGAGGATGTGTGAAGGAAGAAGAGAAAGGGAAGAAAGGGAGGGAGGGGTGGGAAGAGGAGGAGAGAGGAAGAGAGAAGGGACACCCAAGCTCAGTATGTCTTACTTGAAGACAGGGAGACAATACACATAATTACAAGCATCAAAGGAAGACAAGTTATTAATATTCTAGCTAAAGATAGGTTGGTAGTAGGTATAAGGGCAAAGAAGGGCAACAAAACTAGACGTAGTAGCTTAAAATGAGATGGCTGCAGAGTCACTTGCTTTTCTCGACAGAGGAATTTAAACTTATCTCTACAAATAACATAAGGAAGAACAGAGAAATAAACTTTTGCCAAGAAGGGTATATTTAAGAATCAAAGGAAAATATTAAATATGCTGAGTTCAAAACAAAAAAAATTTAAGCCAGCAGATAAACATGGCAATATGTACCTTTAAAAAGTAAATCACAAGCTGTCAGAAAATTTAGATAGATTATATCATAGTAAATACTCCTAAATGTCTAATATCTTTTTGATATTTAACATTCAAAAGGGCTTTCTTTCCATTGAAGAAAGACTGAAACTCTTATAGAACGTTACTATTAATGAAACTTGAATAGCCAATGCATTTGACATATTTAGAGTGAAGCACAGTAGTCATGTGAGTTCTGTAGGAATTGTATTAAGAATACTATTATTATTAAGAAATAAATTATAATTACAAGTTAATATATAATACATATTTCAAAAAAAATTCCAAGAGGACTCTAAATGCTCACACAACGAAAATCTAAATAATTCGTTTTTTATTATACAGTCAACATTTGTGGGGTAGATTATCTGATGTATGGATTACTCAAGGGAAATATATTTATTTAATAAAATACTTAGAATTATCATAAACCAAAATAAAATTCTTATTAGCAGATGCCGAACATTTGAAACTATATAACCACCAAAGACACTGCTAACATATAACAGTGTTATAAGACATATAACCATGCCTGACACTCTTACAACTTCAAACCATTCCTCTTACCACTAAGACTATAGCATCTCTTGGTCTGTGTCAGAGTGCACAGACTCTCTCCTGTTCTCCAGAAGAAAGCAATGATTCCACATTCCTCAGAAAGAGCAGATGGGGAAGAGAAGGAAAAAAGGAAGAAGGATCCTGTAGCTGCCCAATCTGTCTTGTTGCAAGAGAATTAAATGAGTTAATACATACAAAGTGTTTAGAATAGCGCATCTGGCACAGAGCAAGCACTCAGTAACATTGGCTATTACTCTCATACAAAAACAGAGTTTTACAGAAGTCCTAGTCTCTGTAAACTATCTAAGAAGAATAAATAGCCCTTATTTGGTAAACTCACCACTGATCTTCAGGGCCAGTGCTTTGCCAGTGCTCTTCAAGGCCCATCAGCATTAATTGTAACAGCTACTTGGGTGGTCATTAACATGAGTGATTCTGTTAAGCTTTTTTTTTTAATGAACTTTATAAAATGTCAAGCATCAGTTCTGCTGCTTTGAAACAACAGCTAACTTCTTATCATGCTTGCTAATCATACATTTCACTCCACAATTAAAAGTATTATGCACTACCAGATAGAGTCAATTTAAGTTAACTGATCTTTTCTTTTGGAAGCCTATTCAGGTTGTATCTAAAAAACCAAACCTCAATGATTTCACTTCTCATATATAATTCCATTTCAAGAAGAAAGTAAAAATATTAAATCCTGTGTAACACCCCAACAATACACACTTCCTAATATAACACTAATTTGGATATAAAGCAATTGGCAGTCCCAACCTCTACAACATGCTCACCCCATGGATCTATGAAAAAAGATTAACTCATACCACTAAGCTATTCTGTGAACTGGACTGGGGTTTTCCTGGTAAGTCATGAAATTTTCCAATGCATTTATTGCCTGCAATTCTACCAGCTGCCATTAGGTGGTGCCCGCTAGTGGAAGCTAAGAGGCAAAGAGGCAAAGCACACAATTCTATAAATAAAAGAATATTCTATCAATGATCACCATAATAAAATGCTGCTAACTATGCACTATAAAGTTGGTTATATAAAAACATAATATTAAATAATACAAATAATTCTATAACATGTATTTAACCTTTGGTTATTTTTTTCCAGTAAGTTTTTATAAAAATCTGTAATTGATAACCTAGAAGACAACAACCTAGAGCTTCTTCCGTGCGTTGCTTCTGCTTATTCTCCCCATCTGTGACCATCTGAAGACTTCTGGGCCTTGGAGTTTGGTATGAAATCTTACTGGTAGCTGGAATTATTTTCCTTTAACTAAATTTCCTAGAAGACTTCAACTCAAAAGAGTCAACCCTCAACTCAAACATTATTTCCTTTGTGAACCTTTCCCTGATCATGCAAACATCTTACTCCAAACTGCCACAGAGCCTGAGGTGGGTGGACCCAGATATAGTACTTATTTAGCCCTCCATAATACAGTGAGCCAGGGCATAAACATGCATTTTATGAGTCAGCAATGCTGGACTATGACCAGTATTAAATCAGCCTGTAAAGACAGCCAGCTTTTCACAGGCCAAGACCTGGTAAAGTCATGCTCACTATTTTCCACAATAACTCTGAAACAGGTACATGACCTAGTAGCTATCTTTGGCGGTGTTGGCTAAATAAAAACAATCTCAGCGTATAAACAAAGGGAGTACTGAACTAAAACAATGGCAGTTATCATTCTTGCAACCTATGAAAAATGTGAAATAATTAACTAAATAGAATCAACTGAATCAACTGTCTGCTGTGAAAAATGAAAGTGAAAGTTGCTCAGTCATGTCCAACTCTTTGCGACCCCATGGACTATACAGTCCATGGAACTCTCCAGGCCAGAATACTGGAGTGGGAAGCCTTTCCCTTCTCCAGAGAATCTTCCCAACTCAGGGATCGAACCCAAGTCTCCCGCACTGCTGGCAGATTCTTTACCAGTTGAGCCACAAGGGAAGCCCATCTGCTATGGAAAGCTGTTGCTAAATCATTATTTCCATAATCCCGTTGAGAGAGATATAAACAGTTCAACAACATTAACCACAACAATAAGGGCAAATAACTTACAGAGTGCTACTTTGAAACGAACACTACCCTAAGCACTTTAGGTATATTAATTCATCAAATGCTCACACAACCCCATTTCACAGAAGACAAAGCAGAGGTACAGAGACAAGAAATAACTTGCTAAACATCACTGTACATGGCAGAGTTTGGATTCCAACCTGCAGAGTCTGGCTCCAGCGTCCAAGTTGAGAACTACATTTCATTGCTTTGTAACTAGAAGGAATATGAAATATTTCCAAAGACTGGAGAAAAGACACAACAGTGAAGCTGTGATCATATCCTATACTAACAGAGAGTGACTTTCTCATAGCAGGAAATACATTACACTCCTAGGGCCGGGCACATGCACATGCCCACTCACCCTCCAACACCCACAACTGAAACAAACATTTCAAGAAACAGTATACAGTATAACAATTTCTACTTGATTTTCTTTTGTAAAAAAGGCTGGTCATGACACAAAAGAGGTCTCACAGAGCTTGGAAAACACTGCACCACCCCCAGGATCAGCTTGACATGCAACCATTTATTCCTAAGGAAGATACAGCAAAAAGGATACAGATGATTGTGAACTTAAGATAACTAAAGCTAGCAAGAGATGTGATATAGTGCAGCCAGACGTGAGTTCCAGTCTTTACTCCACCCCAAACAGATGTGTGATCTAGAAAGTCACTCCTTCTTCAAGCCAACGCTGTAAGGATTTTAAGTGAGACAGAGTATATAAAGCTCTTTGCCCATTATACGTGTAAAGAAACACCGACTCTTGAGGTTTACTCTGTTAGTTTGAAGTAGCTTTCATAAAAGCAGAGGTTGAGGCTATTTTGATATAGGAAATGATCCAGTAACTGATACTAAGACTTACTGAAGACAAGCACCATCCTACCTGGGAAAGAACTTTCTCCTCCCTAGGTGTCTGAACTAACTCCCAGGGTGAAAAGTAACTAGAAGAAAACCATGGTCTTCCATTATGGGATCCATGTTTCCTGGCAAACAGGACTTCATGCTCCTCTGAAGAAACAATCCAGAATGAGCCATTCCCATATCCTTGCTGCCAGCCACAGTGTGATGGGTGCCCAGTGACCCCAGGAGACTGGAAAGCACCCTGGAGAGTGAGGACCATGTTGTATCCATCTCTGTACACTTAGCTCAAAGCAAGATGCTTAATGAAGGGCCTACCCACAACAACAGATAAAAAATACATTTTTGCTGATCTTCATTGAAGAAAATGTCTTAGCTCTGGCCTGTGGAGAAAAGGTCCTCTGAATGCACATCTATATCATCTGTCTCATTTCTGTATGACTCCCTTTTTGCCTCTTCTCTGTGCACTCTCATAGGAGACAGTCCCTTTTTTTCTTTTTTTTTTTTTAGGAGATAGTCCTCTTAGTAACTATTCTTAAAACTACCCACTGCTTTTGCTCCTCTTTCCTAATCAAAGCTTATTTAGTAGTGGCTCACTTATCTGTAATTTAGTTTTAGAATTGTTCTTCACAAGGATAACCAGTTTTTCTTGAAAGGACAGAATTAAATCAAGGTTGTCTAAACTTTAATTTTACAGATAAAGACACTGCTCCAAGAAGGGCAAGTATGTTGCTCAAGCTCTCACAGGTAGTAGATGACAGATGCTGAATTAATTTATGGTCCAAGCTTTGCATTACAGTAACAGCAAAGTTGGCCTTGTATATTTTAAACACATTTGGTTGAAGAAAATAAAAAGCCCAGAATAGAAGTAAACTTGTACTGAGCACCAACTATGTGCCAAGAACTACGCTTTCCATATATTACCACATTTAAAATTTGCAACAGAACTACAAACTTGTACAAATATGTATCTTGCAAATTCTCTGGGTGATGTGGAAAAGCACAGAGCTTTGAAGATACATACAGCTTTCTCTGCCAGTGCTTATATACTAACCTCGCTAGACTGTACTCATTGGAGAAGCTCAACATGAGCTGCTAAAAATGCTGAGTTACATATTTTAAAGAAATATAGTAAACACAGAACTTTTAACTGCATGTCACAAATAGAATTAAACTAAGTGTTATGACAAATCTTTTAAAAGCCGACATGGATGGCAATTTAGCAAAATGTAATAATAGACACTAAAATGTGCATACACACCCAAGGAGCTTTTGTCTATACGTATCTGTATCTATAAATGTTTATGACAATAGCACAAAATTTTAAAATATTTATTGGCTCAATTAAGAATATTAACAAACTTGGAGAGTTTCTGATTCAGAGCTTTTACTGCCATGGCCTGAGTTCAATCTGTGGTTGGGAAACTGAGATCCCACAAGTTGTATGGCCAAGAATATTAACACACTCATGTATCAGTGTGTCTTTATAAAAATATAAATGAAAATGTCTCATAAAAATATAACAATTATTTCCCAAAGCAAACAAATATAGTAAGAATTTAGCACTATTCTACATTTTTGCAAATCACTTTGAAGTGTGGCTTAGTAGAGGACAGTACTTAGTACCTCTATATTCAATCTGTTACAATATGTCATTCTTTTAAACCACAGAAGGGATATCCATCACACAGGTATGCAGTGGGGAAAAAGGAGTGTTTTAATAGCCTTTTCAGATAGTTGTTGATGTTCTTCAATACTGCACTAAAATTCAACAGTGATAGTTTCTTAAAGTTAGTTGCAATGTGGAAGCCGAAATCATACACTTTATATACTCTCATATTAAAATCTACAGGTTTATCTTAAACTTCGCAGAGATCCTTTCTGTAACATCATGCACTGGTCACTTGAAAAATACTGGTCACTGAGCTATGCAAATCTTCAAAATGTTGATATGTTTCATTAAACAACTGTGCTGGAGAAGACTCTTTTTTGTTTGTTTGTTTGTTTTTGTTTGTTTTTTTGTTTGTTTGTTTTTGTTTGGTTTTTGTTTTGTTTTGTTTTGTTTTTTGTTTTGTTTTTTTTATTTTTTATTTTTCAGTGGGTTTTGTCATACATTGATATGAATCAGCCATAGAGTTACACGAATTCACCATCCCGGTCTCCCATCCCACCTCCCTCTCCACCCGATTCCTCTGGATCTTCCCAGCCCAACAGGCCCGCGCACTTGACTCATGCATCCCACCTGGGCTGGTGGTCTGTTTCTCCACAGATAATATACATGCTCTTCTTTCGAAACATCCCACCCTCACCTTCTCCCACAGAGTTCAAAAGTCTGTTCTGTACTTCTGCGTCTCTTCTTATGCCCTGCATATAGGGCCATCGTTACCATCTTTCTAAATTTCGTATATATGTGTTAGTATACTGTAATGTTCTTTATCTTTCTGGCTCACCTCACTCTGTATAAAGGGCTCCAGTTTCATCCATCTCATTAGAACTGATTCAAATGAATTCTTTTTAACGGCTGAGTAATATTCCATGGTGTATATGTACCACAGCTTCCTTATTCATTTGTCTGCTGATGGGCATCTAGGTTGCTTCCATGTCCTGGCTATTATAAACAGTGCTGCGATGAACATTGGGGTGCACGTGTCTCTTTCAGATCTGGTTTCCTTGGTGTGTATGCCCAGAAGTGGGATTGCTGGGTCATATGGCAGTTCTATTTCCAGTTTTTTAAGACATCTCCACACTGTTTTCCATAGTGGCTGTACTAGTTTGCATTCCCACCAACAGTGTAAGAGGGTTCCCTTTTCTCCACACCCTCTCCAGCATTTATTGCTTGTAGACTTTTGGATAGCAGCCATCCTGACTGGCGTGTAACGGTACCTCATTGTGGTTTTGATTTGCATTTCTCTGATAATGAGTGATGTGGAGCATCTTTTCATGTGTTTGTTAGCCATCTGTATGTCTTCTTTGGAGAAATGTTTGTTTAGTTCTTTGGCCCATTTTTTGATTGGGTCATTTATTTTTCTGGAACACAAAAATAAACTCAAAATGGATTAAAGATCTAAATGTAAGACCAGAAACTATAAAACTCCTAGAGGAGAACATAGGCAAAACACTCTCTGACATAAATCACAGCAAGATCTTCTATGACCCACCTCCCAGAATATTGGAAATAAAAGCAAAAATAAACAAATGGGACCTAATGAAAATTAAAAGCTTTTGCACAACAAAGGAAACTATAAGTAAGGTGAAAAGACAGCCCTCAGATTGGGAGAAAATAATAGCAAATGAGGAAACAGACAAAGGATTAATCTCAAAAATATACAAGCAACTCCTGAAGCTCAATTCCGGAGAAGACTCTTTAGAGTCCCTTGGACAGTAAGGACATCAAACCGGTAAATCCTAAAGGAAACCAACCCTGAATATTCACTGGAATGACTGATGCTGAAGCTGAAACTCCAACACTTTGAAGAGCCGACTCACTGTTAAAAGACCCTGATGCTGGGAAAAATTGAGGACAGGAGGAGAAGGGGGCGACAGAGAAGGAGATGGTTGGATGGCATCATCGACTCAATGGACATGATTTTGCACAAACTCCGAGAGACAGTGAAGGACAGGGGAGCCTGGTGTGCTGTAGCCCCTAGGGTCGCAAGGAGTTGGACATAACTGAATGACTGAACAACAAATATTTCACCCGAAAACTCAAATTTCATCATTGGACATGAACCTGCCAATTGTTTTTGTTAAAATGACAGTGACTTTGTTCATTTTTTTCAGTAAAATGTCTTTCAAATATCTAGTCTGAATAATCATAATTTGTCTGTTGATAGTTCTTACAAGTAAAAATAATGTTCCATGAAAAAAAATTTGGCTCACAACTCAGTCATTCAAGTGCTTTTCCTTCAAACAGCCATCATGTTTTGGTATGCAGCAGAAGTGCTTTATACGCCATTCCATGTTGTCATACAGAACAGTAAAGACATGTACTCAAGGGTTAAGGCCTCACACAAAATTAATGATTTCTACTGTTTCATCAAAGACATCCTTAAGTAAAACTGGCATTTAAAAAAAAATTATAAGTGTGTGGCAGTAGATAAAATAATTACACTCCTGCAATTTGATACCGTTGCCTTGACTAAGGCCAAGGTACCAGGGGCTTTACCTTCAGAGCTTTGGTGTCATCAGGGCAAATGTCAACACAGTAAAAAGAAAAAAAAAAAAGCCAATTTTTATGAGTTACCATTTTGATGAAAATAGTTTTGGCCTTGTAAAGCACCAAAAAAGATCTCAGAGACCTCCCCAGGTCCCTGGATCATACTTTGAAACTAGCTGCTGCAAATCAGTTTCATTCATCATCTCCTATAACTAGGTCTTTACATTAGAGAATTTTTTTTTTTTAGAGAATTTGCTACATATATTTAATACTTTCTCATAGCCAATCCACAATACATCCATAAATACATTCTAACTTATGATGCTAATTTCGTAAATTTAACAGAAGTTTTGTGAAAAGGGCTCTGGAAGATTTTCTCAATGGCCACTTGAAGTGCTTGCTCTACCAGTGGCTGGCTGTGTGACCTTGGCTAAATCACTTCTCTCAACATCAACTTTCCTATCAGTAAGATTAGGTAAGGGCTGGGCTAGCTCAGTGATTCTCACCCGAGGTGTGGGTAGCATATGGATGGAGATTAGATTCACTACAAATGATGAGTAGTGTTACTGATGGGAGTGTTCCATCTATGAAAACCCTACAAGCAGAAAAAAAGAATCACCGACCTAACAAAATGAAAGTCACTCATAAAATTCTTAGAATATGGTTACAACCATCTCAACCTCCACTCATTCAATTTATTCCATAGAGATGCTAGAGTAATTCATTTTAACGTAAATCTGTGTCACTCCCCTGCTTAAAAATCTTTTTAGCTCTTGCAGTTGTCCTTGGAATAAAATCCAATTGTGTTCAACACGGTCTGTAAAGCCCTGCATGATTTGGCCCCCATCTTACCTAAGTAAATTCATCGCATGCTGCTCTCCATCTTGCTCACTGGGTTTTAGTGACCTTGCTCATTCCTGTAACAGGCATTTGAATACAATGTTTCCTCTGTCTGGGCTGGCACCCCCTTCTCTGCTGACCAATAATCACTCATCGTTCACATCTCAGCTTAAACACCACATCCTCAAACACCTTTTACTGACACTCTAGCATACTTTAGGTCTTTCATGTATTGTTCCTTCATGGCATTTTACACTCACAATCATTTACATTCCTATTCACAAGCATTTTCAAATGTCTATCTCCCCACTGTCTTTTAAATTCTATAAGAGGAAGAACTGCTTTATTTATCCACAAAGTTAGCTAAGCTAGAGCACCCGTGGGTTGTCAATAAATATTTGCTGGCTGATAAACAAAATGATTTTACAAAAACAGAGTGGAATTAAGAATGTTAAAAGCTGTGTGTTTGCAAAGGGTGTATTTTTCTGTAGAAAAATAAATTATGTAACGGGTTATGAACAAGTATCATAATCTTTGGCCTATTTGGGACCTATAAGTAAAAGAAAGAAAGACACAGAATGCGCCTAAGAAAGACACAGAATGCTCACTACAACACAGTTATGTGATATAAACCAGAAGCTGCTCTACTTCTTCTATGTAGAGATAAAGCTATGTAACCACATTTTTGTTGGAGAAAATGTCACCAGTGAGCCTTATTCCCTTCATGAAAACACAGACTGTTATTCTAAGACGTAAGCAACCATATGAAGTGTTGTTAAAAAAGTCTGTTAGTTCTATTTATAGATAACTTAGTACAGCTTTCCAAAAATATCATTTGTTTTATTCAGATTAAGAGAACACAGCCCATTAAGGAAACATGTATCAAAGGGAAGCTTGTAATTAACAATTTATGAGATATTTCTACTTTATAGTCTATTTGATTTTATTACTATTATAAAAACAGAAAAATATTATCAGGAAAAGAATAAACAATTTTCACTTGGAGCCTTTCTTAAAAGCAGTAACAAAATTTAACATTTTCCTCAAGACAAGTTTTAGAAGTACCATCACAAGAAAGGATAGTTTATAAGACATAAATAGTTTTACAAGTCATATAAACTCAGAAGTTAAAAAGAAGTATTGGAAAAGGGCAACTCATTATTCACACTTTGTAGCAAAGTGCCTGATAATCTGTCACCCTAACTTCATCAACTCTGTAAATACGAAACTGAAAAAATGAGATGACAATTTTTTCAAAGTTGGTAATGGATTCAACAGATAGAAAACAAGAAATTCAGAAACAGTATACATCTATATTTGCCTTGTAGTCACAGAAACTGAGGAGAGAAATGGAAAGAGTAAGATGAAAAGGGAAAATCACTCATGATAGCTAAGACATGCAAAAACTGACATTCAAAACAAACAAACATTTGAATTTGAATTATGAGTTTCAAGAACTGCAAAAATGCAAGATATGGAAACATCTTTTATTCCCATTCCTGCAACTAAATTCAATTCAACAACTTTCACCATAATAATATTCTTCTTCATAAACAACTACTCCATTAATGGCCAAGAGGGCCACACCGTAACAGCATTGGTATATTAGTCATATATACATAACTATTCAGTCACGCATGGAGTAGACCAGCTGTACTGAAGCTACTTTGCCTGGCCCAGAAACCCCTGGAGGAAATTTAAACCACCTTCTATCAAATCCTTGGTTAACCTAGGGATCCCAGTAAACAAGTATACTCATCAACATTTAAAGACATCCACATTCCCTTTAAAACTAAACACAGAAATGAAAGAATAAGTATTTTATAAATTGAACTGATGCAAGAGACATATTGATGAAATTAATGGTGCTTTTCTTATGAATTTTAAGATAAAGAAAATACTAAAAAGCATCTTCCACCATTTATAATCCCTAGATAGAAATTACTGTTCAGCACTGATATTCCCACAGCCAAAACAAGCTACTGATTAACAACAATGAAAAGTGTGCAAATAAAGTAAAACATAAATCGGAACTTCATCTCAGTTTCTGTCAACCTTACTTACTCTTGTTACATATGGCAATACAGTACACATGAACAACATTTTGTATAAAGATTACCTAAAACTTAAATGCTTCATTGACTATGCTAAAGCATTTGACTGTATGGATCACAACAAACTGGAAAATTCTTCAAGAAATGGGAATACTAGACTACCTTACCTGTCTCTTGAGAAACCTGTATGCAGGTCAAGAAACGACAGTTTGAACTGGACATGGAACAATAGACTGGTTCAAAACTGGGAAAGAAGTACTCAAGGCTGTATGCCGTCACCCTTAGTTAACTTATATTCAGAGCGCATAATGAGAAATGTTGGGCTGGATGAATCAAAGCTGGAATCAACACTGCCGGGAGAAATACCAACAACCTCAGATATGCAGATGATACCACCCTAATGGCAAGAAGTGAAGAAGAACTAAAGAGTCTCTTGATGAAGGTGAAAGAGGAGAGTAAAAAAGGCTGGCATAAAACTGAACATTCAAAAAATGAAGATCATGGCACCTGGTCCCATCACTTCATGACAAATAGATGGGGAAAAATAGAAACAGTGACAGATTTTATTTTCCTGGGCTCCAAAATCACTGCAGATGGTGATGCAGCCACAAAATTAACAGACGCTTGCTCCTCGGAAGAGAAGCTATGACAAACGTAAACAGTGTATTAAAAAGCAGAGACATCACAACAAAGGTCCGTCTAGTCAAAGCTATGATTTCTCCAGATGTGAGAGTTGGACCACAAGAAGGCTAAGCACCGAAGAACTGATGCTTTCCAACTGTGGTGCTGTAGAAGACTCTCGAGAGTCCCTTGGACAGCAAGTCAATCCTAAAGGAAATCAACTCTCAATATTCAGCCAAAGGACTGAAGCTCCAATACTTTGGCTACCTGATGTAAAAAGCCAACTCACTGGAAAAGACCCTGATGCTAAGAAAGATTGAGGGTGAGAGGAGAAGGGGATGACAGAGGATGAGATGGTAGATGGCATCACCGAATTTGAGCAAACTCAGGGAGACAGTGAAGGACAGCCTTGCAAGCTGTAGGGGTCGCAAAGAGTGGGACACAACTTAGCAACTGAAAAACAACAACAACAAAAATCAAGGATAATGTGACATTAAATTTTTGTATAATTCCTAGAGACATAAGATGAAGTATTATACTGTAAACATATGACAAAAATATACCTAAGTTGAAAGTACTAGGAAAATTATAAACAAAGGCTATTCAAGGATAGTAGGAGCTTAAAAATTAAAATGTATATGAAATTAAAATGCTTAACTGTATATAACTCTCACCTGTTCAGTAAGTTCAATTCCTTTGGTAATACTTTATTAACGTATTTTGAGTTAATGACATTATATCTCAACTTAAAAAAAGAATATAAAAGACCAGTTCTGTATCTCTTTCATTAATAACACTAAAAAACTGTGCTACAGTTTTTAAATTTTTTTAATCTATTTTTTTTTAAATAAGGTTTATTAGTGAGTCAAACCACGTCATCACCAGTTAGCAGAGTAATAAATACACCATTCATCCATAAAGTTACAGGTAAAATATGAAATTTCTCCTCTGCGTCTAGTGCTAACTACTTAAGATCAGCACCCAATTACTTTCAGTCACCATGAAATCAAAAATTATCCAGACTTTTTTTGATGTGTTGTTTTCAAGTCATTTAAAAAAATTGATTAAATAATGCCCTATTTTATTTTAGGCTCAACAATTTCTAAGGGAAAACTAGTTCTAGAGACCCAAATACTGCATAATTCTCAATAACTATTCATTTCGTTCTCTAAATAAGACACATTCCAGGATTTTGAGTTTCATTGTATCACATTTCATGACAGGAACTGAGAACACTGATATTTTCCATTTAAAATAAAATAGATTACAAACAAAAAACAAAAATCCAACTTTAGTCTGTGTAACAAATTAACTCACATAAAATGATGAATGGTGATATTTAGAGGGCAACCACAATCATAAACCCTAATCTAAGTTCTAAACCTAATTTTAAAGAATTTGTATTCTTACAAATTCTTGATATTAATAATTATATTAAATTAACGGTAACAGTAATAATTTTCATAATTATGGCTATTAATATATTGATTGATGATTATATTACTAATTAATATATTGATAATAAATATTTAAAATGATAATAACTTAACAGTGACAATAGCTCTGCAATGAGCTATTGTCACTGTTTTAAAATCTACAGACTTTTTACCTACTCTGTGTTTCTCAATAGAAATAAAATTGAGTTGAGTAAAACGAAATTATTTTGAGAGTAATGAATTTGTATGAACCAAATGAATGTATGATAAAATTAAAAGAGGATCTCTATTTTCTTTTCCACTCAAGCCTACAGAAAAAGACTGTCAATAGAAGATAAATCAAACTAACATCAAAATGCGCATATCTCAATTACAGCAGCAGTTTGAGAATAAATTCTCATCACTTTCAGAACTTATGAAGAAAAAGAGATTTAAAATGTGTCTGAGTAAATTATGTCTTTTATTATAAGCATATTTCACCACAATCACCAGCAAGTCTGAGTAAAAATATTTTCAGAATTTAGGGTCTACTGACACCTAAATTCTAACTAACTCGTTTTTTTTTTTTTTTTTTTGGCTGTGTGATGCAGCCTGTGGGATCTTAGTTTTCTGACCAGAGTTTGAACCCAGGCCCCCTGCATTGGGAGCACAGAGTCTTAACCACTGGACCACCAAGAAAGTTCCTCTAATTAATTTTTTAATGAAGTTATGCTTCATGTAAAATTTCTATTAAATGCTTTAAAATACACAGACATTTTAAATTACACACAGTGAAAATAAAATCAAAGCTATTAATTTTACAAATGCTGGTAGCTCTTCGAAAACAATTTAAAAAGCATTAGATAAAAGGATCAAAGAACTGAATCAGGTAAAAACAAAGTCAGATAGTGTAGACACAAGATCTAAATGGTTTAAGACCTTGAACCATCATGAGGAGTAACTAACATAAAATGTTAGCTTCAGGTGTACAACATAAAGATTCAACATTTGTACATACTGCAAAGTGATCACCACCACAACTCCAGTTAACATCTGAAAACAATATTATTTTCTGTTTCTATAAGGCGATCACCAAAAAAGAACCAATAGGAATATAAATACCACCTTACTTATTTGGCAGCATGGGCAATACAGAACTCTGCCCAGAATCAGAAAGTAAGCAAGAAAAAGTCTCCTAGCAGCCACAGATGGCAAAAATTAATGTGCTTAAAAGATAAAACTCATATGTTACATCAACTGCTTGTTCCTTCTGCACAAATTCTAAAAAGCCACCCTAGCCCCAGCCCACAGCTTAATAGAAGTAAAAAAATTGCAGAGAGAAACTGAGGTACTTAGACAGATCACCATACCAACATTAGCAAGAATAACAATTAACAGAAAGGGAAAATTAACGAAGTAAAAATAGCAGTCAAAGAACTCAAAAAGCTATAAAATAGGCCTGCACGTACCAAGACTTTTCTAACGCATATTATATACCATGATGTAGCAACTTATAGATTATGAAGATGTTAACACTTATGTATTCATAAGTGTTTTAAATATAATTCATAAAGAAAGCTAACTTTTTTAAGTTTCAAAAAAAACTTTAAATAGAAAAAAACTCTTTGGATTACAGAAAAGTTTAATTTTCTGAGATCCATGTATAAAAATCAACATTCTTTGGATAATTTTATTATAATATTTATGTTATAAACAATAAAAATCAAGTCAAATATGCCTAGCAGCATTTCAGCAAAAGCCTGTAAAATTCAGGGGTGTATTACCAGCTCAAGGATATGATGAGTGGTGGAGTTCTAAAGTTCCTCTTGGTCTGGAAAGTGCATGCTCTTTCTATTATGCCTTGCCAAAATTGACTAAAAGAATTTAATTGGTGAAGTGCATCATTACAAGCTGCAACCAAATTTTAAAAATAATTGCAATTTACTGAATCCCACTGTAAAAATCATTTACTAGTGGCAATCTTCTTTCCCAAAGTATATTCCTGGGAACATTATGCCCAGAGTGTAACAGGTGTTGTTGGCTGTAGGACAGAGAGGGAGTTGTACCACTATGTCTAAAAAAATGCTGATTTCTTTTGTTAGTGCATTTTTCAGGGTCTTTACCAGTATTTTTATCTGGAAAAGCTTGAAAGCTACAAAAAAGTTAAAATTAATACAATAAACACCCATATACCTTTTCCAACGAACACCATATACCCTAACATTCATTTTGTCACATCTATATTCTCAATATCTCTCTTTTCCATATATATATATACATTCATATATACATACACACACACATACAAATATATACAAATACACTATTTCTGTATACCATTTAAAAGTAAGTTGCATATCTCAAGACACAAGGCATCTAAATTTATCAGCTGGTATCTTCTAAGAACGAAGATATTCTTCTATATAATCATGATTTTATGTAGCATGAAGCAATAATATCATCTGTATCAGTTAACAACTGTTATATAAGAAAACATTTTCATTTTATTTATGATGTATAATAAAACATTTTCAAATTTTAATGACTTAAAATAGCAGGCATACCAAGCAATATTGAGGATAAAGAACAAGGCTAGAGGTATAAGTCTTCCAGACTTCCAAACAATACTATAAAGCTGCAGTGTGGTACTGGTAGAAAACAGACATATAGATCAATGAAACAGAAGAGACAGCACAGAAATAACTCATACCTATAGTCAATTAATTGTCAACAAAGGAGGCAAGAATATGCAATGGAGAAAAGACCATCTCTTCAGTAAGTGGTATTGGAAAAGCTGGACAACTGCATGTAAGTCAATGAAGTTATAATACTCCCACCATACACAGAAATAAACTCAAAATGGCTTAAAGACTTAAATATAAGACAAGACACCATAAAACTCCTAATAAGGAACATAGGCAAAGCATTCTCTGACATAAATTGTACCACTGTTTTCTTAGGTCAGTGCCCAAGGCAAAAGAAGTGAAAGCAAAAATAAACAAATGGGACTTTAATTAAACTTAAAATCATTTGCACAGCAAAGAAAACCATTAACAAAATGAAAAGACAACCTGTAGACAGGGAGAAAATATTTGCAAATGATGGAACCAACAGGTCTTAATTTCCAAAACTTACAGAGTCCATACAGCTCAGTATTAAACACACAAAAACCAAACCAAAAAGTGGCAGCAAACCTAAATATAGAGATTTCTCCAAAGAAGACATAGAGATGGCCAATAGGCACATGAAAAGGTATTCACCATTGCTAATTATTAGAGAAACGCAAATCAAAACTACTATGAGATACCACCTCATGTCGGTCAGAATGGTCATCATCAAAAGGTCTACAAATAATAAATGCTGTAGATAGTATGGAGAAAAGGAAACCCTTCTACACTGTTGGTGGGAATGTAAATTGGTGCAGTCACTATGGAAAACAACATGGAGGTTCCTCAAAAAACTAAAAATAGAGTCATCAAATGATCCAACAATCCCATTCCTGAGAGTAAATCCAAAGAAGACTCTAATTTGAAAAATTACAAAAAAGAAAAAGAAAAATTACATGTACCCCAATGTCACAGCAGCACTATTTACAACAGCCAAGACATGGCAGCAAGATAAGTACCCATCGATCTACGAATGGATAGAGAAGATACGGTATATATACACAATGGAACATGCTGCTGCTGCTGTTGCTAAACCACTTCAGTCGAGTCCGACCCTGTGCGACCCCATAGATGGCAGCCCACCAGGTTCCGCCGTCCCTGGGATTCTCTAGGCAAGACCACTGGAGTGGGTTGCCATTTCCTTCTCCAATGCACGAAAGTGAAAAGGGAAAGTGAAGTCACTCTTGTGTCTGACTCGTCCCGACCCCATGGATTGCAGCCTACCAGGCTCCTCCATCCATGGGATTTTCCAAGCAACAGTACTGGAGTGGGTTGCCATTGCCTTCTCTGCAATGGAATATGACTCAGCCATTAAAAAAGAACAAAATAATGCCATTTGCAGTATTAATAACATGGACAGATCTAGAGATTATCATACTAGGTCAACTAAATCAGACAGAGAAAGACAAATATCATGTGATGTTCCTTACATGTGGAATCTAAAAATGATACAATGAACTTATTTACAAAACAGAAACAGGGACTTCCCTGGTGGTCCAGTGGCTAAGACTCAGTGCTCCCAATGCAGGAGGCCCAGGTTCCATTCCTGGTCAGGGAACTAGATCCCACATGCTGTGACTAAAGATCCCACTGAGGTGCAGCCAAATTTAATAAATAAAATTAAAAAAAAAAAAAAAACAGGCTCACAGATGTGGAAAACAAAGGTATGGTTACCAAAGAGGAAAGGGGAGGATAAGGAGGGATAAATTGGGATTAGCAGATACAAACCACTACATAAAAGACAGATAAACAACAAGTTCCTACTATCCTAGGAAATCGTATTTAATATCTTGTGATAAACTATACCAGAAAAGAATTTGAAAAAAAGCATAAATATAAATATATATATATACACACACATACATGTATAACTGAATCACTTTGATGTACATCAGAAACTAACACAACATTGTGTATCAACTGTATTTCAAAAAAATAAAGAAGCAAAGTTTTTAAAAGTTAAAGAAAAAGCAACAGCAAACATATGTGACTGTTTATGTGTCTACCAGTTTGGGGGGTGGTTCTGTCCTACCCGAGTTACCTCATGTGTCTGTGATCAGCTCTGCTAATCTAGGTTGGGGGTCTCTCACAAATCTGGGGCTTGGCTGACTGCAAGCTGATCTAGGATAGCCTCAGCTGGGACAATTCAACTTGCCTCCACCAGATCCTTCATCCTCCAGTAGGGTTAGAGCTTGATCAGACAACAATGCTATGGTGTCAGGCAAGTGCAAGCGTAAAGTACTCTTAAGAAGCCTATGCTCAGAAATGGAGGTAACAAGTCACAACAGATCTGAACAAATTTCTCTGTGATGCAAACTTCTGAGTAAGCAATGGAAAACTTGCAAGGTGGAAGCATCAGATTCATTGCTGAGTGGCAACTTGCTCAGTACCAATTCTGTACATTGCATCACTTGCATTCTCACTCTGTACACTACTATAACTCCAATTATAAAATGCTTCCCTATCAGATTATATAAATTCACAAAGAGAAATGACTTCCTCTGGATAAGTAAAGCATTTTCATCTTCATTACCATCTGGTTTTTGTTAACATTTACTTCCAAGCATAATGTTGTAAGCTCTGCTTTACTGTCTGTATTTCATTCCGGTAAACTTGGGAAAACCGAAGAGACTGCCATATTACTCTCTCTCTCCTTTTATTTCATTTCTAAATTGAAGTAAGAATATGATCCCAGAACACGATCCTGGGATCATGTTTCACACTGAAACTCATAAAACTCAGAAGCAAAAGCACTAGCATTTCCAACTCACATTCAGAAGAAACATCCATAATTTAATTTGGTGTATGAGGCCAGAACAAAATGCTGAGTGCCCCCTTGGAATAGTTCCTCAAAAATGCTGATGCCTCACTCCTCCTGGATCTAGACATACTTGTAACTTGTGCTCCTTACATGAATGGCTGGGACTGGCCCGCCAGGGCTCCCCCTGTCCTCCTACGCTGCTGACAGCCAGAGCCTGGCAAACATTCACTGCGTGCCCACACTAAATACATAAAACTGTGACAACACACAGGGGCTGAGGTGGATAACTGTATCGAGAGGCTCTCTGTACCATGGCTATACTATCCAAAAAATGTATTCTCCCAGATGCCCAAAATGAAGAGAAGGAAGGAGAAATAAAAGGTGAATGGGGAAAGGGAGGAGAAGAGGATATTATTGATATGAGCTCAGTGAAGTCTGATAAAATGATCCTAGTTTAAATCCTAAATAATCCTTAATAAAAGGGAGTGAAGTTTGAAAGATGTGCAGTTGATATTTTATCTCTTTGTCCTGCTCACAATATGGGGCTTCCCCAGTAGCTCAGAGGTAAAGAATTTGCTTGCAGTGTAGCAGAAGCAAGAGTCACAGGTTTGCTCCCTGGGTCGGGAAGATCCCTGAAGGATATCATGGCAACCCACTCTAGTATTCTTGCCAGGAAAATCCCACTCACAGAGCAGCCTGGTGTTAAAACATTCCTATTGATTTTGACTTTCAATAAAGTTATGGTACAGATCTCATATTCTTTGATGACTTGCCTTGTGACTACATTAAAATATTAGCCCATTATACCTTAGCCTCAACACCTTATATGGTGTAGAATCTGCCTTCTTCTCCAAATTCAATTCATATCATTCTCACCTTTCCTAACAACCAACAAAACGTCAGTCCAACTGGACTTTCTGTCCCCCAAATACGCTGTATTACATTCTCTTCTCAAGGTCTTGAAATACGCTGCTATTTTGGCCTGGAAAGCTCTTTTCCCTCAGGATGCCTTATGTGCACGGTATCTCAACTAAAATATCACCTCTTCCAAGGCTTTCTCCACGTATTTTACACACTTCTGTCCTCTATCCTTTTACTTAATTTTACTTTATTCTTCACAGTTATTACTATACAAAACAATATTAATTGACTAGCGTCTCTATACCATGTCTACCTCCCAGCACTCACCTCCCCTTGAATGTAAGTCCTAGGAAGGCAGAGACCTGGGTCACACAGGGTGCCTGACACCCAGTGCACACACTGTATTTGTTGACTGATCTAAGTATCCGGACCGATCTCCTACAGCTTAGTCTGTTGCTAATTACTATCCTCAAGGGCCAAGGAGAAGTCAATCAAACTGCAGACCATCTGAATGTATTAGTGACAGGTTTCTCTAAAAAGTAGTAAAGAATCTGTATAATTGGAGGGGGAGGGTCCCTAAGGTTAAAGCCCATTTATCCTTTTATACAAACTTTTTGACAAAGAAAGCCCAATTTGTACAGTGTAAAAAGAAACTGGAGCACATTTTCAAATGTAAAATATACTGGTAAGTCAGTGACTTGGGCAGGGGATGAAAGAATTGTTCTTCCAAAGAATGAGACAAACTACATTTTACACCCAGTATAATAATGTCATGGCCTAGAACTTTATCCATACCACGTAGAGGATAAAAAAAGTTAAATAGGTTTCAGGTTTCTTTACACCCTATTCAAAACCATTTAAAGGTTTATTCTGAATTGCAATTGCTGGCCTCAAAACATGTAACACTCAAAGTTTCTCAAACTTTTTTGATCATGGATGTCTTTCTTCAGACAACTAATTTATGTATACTCAAAATCCATTTGGGGAAAGCTTCTGTAGCCCTCATAAAAGTTATTGTGTTAGCAACTATTAGAGTCACCATTCAGCATCATCCTTAATAGTTCTGAGAACAAGATGTTTTCTGTTTTTCCAATGGCTTTTATTCAGCTCAAGTTTTTAACCAGAGTAGCTTAGATCCTCTGTGTTTTTTACTTTCTTCCAACATTAACATCAATCTACATATTTTCTTTTCTTACTATACTGTATAAAGTCTCTAAATAGTTATAGGAATCTCTGTCATGCTTCCTATTTAAATGCAAACAGTACGCCAATGTATAATAAAATATTTACTTTAAATTTTGGTAAACAGCTTTTATCAGTCTTCAGTAATTTCTTCCTATTCCTAGAACTTTTACTGGCAAAGATTACTAAATCCTATCGAATCTCAATTTTATTATATAACAAAATCATATGATTCTTCATCTCTAATTTTTTAAATATTGAATTATATTGAAAATTTCTTAATGGTAAAATTTCCTAATTGTAAAATATCCTTGGATTCCTAGGATAAACCTTACTGGACCATGGAACATTATTAATTCAGATTAGGTGCTAAATTTGTTTTCCTAAAGCTAAGTAAAGAACATGACTATAAATACACATAATTTAAGTATTTGGAAAGATAATAAGATAAAGATAAAAGGAAATAACTATATAATTCTATTTGCCATAAATTTTAACCAAATGTACTATCCTGTCTCAGTCACATTCTGTATATTCTCAATTTTTAATTCCTTTTAGATCGACTTATTTTCTAAACTGCACAATGAATGTGAAATTATATCTTTTGTCTATTAAAGATTAATTCTAAGAAACATAAAATATCAAAGAATATGAATAGCAGTTGTGAAAGGCAATGACGTAAACTACAAATATCAGAAAACAAAAAGATGAAAAACAAAATAGCCTAAAAGCAAAGACATTCTTTTTTATCTAAAATATAATAGTGTTTCACCTAAATAACACCATATAAATGTTTTTATTTTTAAGATTTTTTCACTGCAATTTTCTCTGTAGTATTACAAATAACTCATTCTTGTAAATTACTCAACACCAAAAATGAACCATATAATGTAACAATATAGGAAAAAGCTGTCCAAATATTCCCTGTTATATTCTTGAATCCTAAGCCAACAAATATAATTCAAAAGAATCTTAATAACCATTTAATCAATTTTTTCAGTTATTACTACCAAAAACCATCATTTAAGCAACAAATGTATATAAGCTATTAGATTCAGATGGCAATCAGCCTTTACTATAAAAAGTAACAAACATCAGAGTCATTTGAGTCCACTTAATAGCATCAATCGATCGATCCACTGTGCTCCCTAATAAACTCTACTGGAATTCATACCAGCTCTCATTTTTACAGCTTTCATACTTATTTAAGAAAACCTGTATGTCAGCTGAATTCAAGGTAAAGTTGAGAACAAGAATATATAAACATAAGGATTCTTAATATCCTATCTCTTACTTTACTGGCAAAACTGCTACAATATAAATGTTAAAGTAAATACTGAAATACAAGAAGTTATCAGATGAATCATCAACAATACTCACGCATCATTTGAGCAAGTCATAAATTCTCCCTTTATTTTGGGATGCCATGATCCAGTATGAAGCATTGCTGTGTGACCCTTGAAAAAAAAAAATAGAAAGAAAGGAAAAAAATCCTTAAAAAATGTAAAATAAACAAACTGGCCAAAAGTTGACATATTGTGCTTAAAAGTAAAACTTTTTAGTCCTCTCCAAGGCTATTATTTTAATTACAAGCTTATATTATTTGTTTTATTTCATAATATGCTTTATTTCATTTTGTTTATTTTAATTTTAATTCACCATGTAACCCCTTCTCCCCAGGAATCAGTACAGTGCTTATATACAACAGATGCTTAGAAAGAAAAGAAAGAGAGGGGAAAATGACAGCTTCTTTTTAGGAAAGAAGTAAAAAGAGAATTCACAATAAGAAAGACAATGGGAAAAAGTCAGTGGGAAAGAATTAAGGAGAATAGGAATTATTACAGGTAAACAAGACAAAAGCAAGAGGATGGCGGAGGAGGGGAATTTCCACTTATTTAAAATGTGTATGTGAGAAAAGAAAAAGCATCTTTAAAATGATTCAGGAAGATTAGCCCTACTAAGCATGGAGCATGATATAAAAACACTGTAAATAAAACAATGTGATGTTGGTATAAAAACTGATATACTTACAAAATCCATCACAGAATATATATTTCAAACACAAAACACACATACACGCACTCACACATTTCCCTCCTAGGTAGCAAAGTAAGTTAGAGTGGTCTCATACAATAATGCAGGTTCAAATAGGGCAGAAAAGAGCCTAATACTTTTTAGTGTAATAATAGCAAGGCCTCTTATTCTGAAAGGGTCCAAAACAAAGCTAAACTCAAAGGAGTAAAATGTGTATATCTAAATGACTTAGAAGGAAAACAACTGTAGCTCTTTGAAAAGACTGAATTGGAACTGGAGTACCCACACGTAGGCCTGGAGATCATCTCTTGTCCAAGCTGCCCACAACGCCTCAATCATATCTGGTGAACTCCTGACTTTCTGCTCTTGCTAACAAGGTACAAATAGTGACCAGAGATCGGGATCTCTTCCTGCAGTAGGAAAGAACAGACTGAAGAAGTGCCTAGAGAGACTAGACAGAAAGTTTGAGATTCCACTTTCCCTTCCTGAGCTGAATATATATATAGTGAACTATCAACTTTGACATTTCCATTTGCATGTAATAGGCATTTCAAACACAACAGGTTGACAGAGTAATCTTGATTCTTTTTTTAAAAAAACTTTTTCTTTTATATTGGAGTAGAGCTGGTTAACAATGTTGTGATAGTTTCAGGTGACTAGCATAGGGATCCAGCCATACATATACATATATCCATTCTCCCCTAAAATCCCCTCTCATCCAGGCTGTTACATAACATTGAACAGAATCTTGATTCTTACTCCCCACTTCATTTGCAATAAACTTCTTTCCTAGTTGCTAAAGCTACAAACTTGAAAAGAAAGTGTTAGTCACTCAGTCGTGTCCGACTCTTTGCCACCCCATGGACTGTAGCCCACCAGGCTCCTCTGTCTACAGAATTCCCCAGGCAAGAATACTGGAAAGGGTTGCCACTTCCTTCTCCAGAGGATCTTCCCAATCCAGGGATCAAACCCGGGTTTCCTGCGTTGCAAACAGATTCTTTACCATCTGAGCCACCAGGGAAGCCACAAACTTAGAAGTAATCCTTAAATATTCCAATAACCATAACCCCTAAACCCTCCTCCCTCTATACACCCAGATCCAATCCACTAGCTAGTCCTGTCAGTTCAGCCCCAAACACATCTCAAACCTATCCACTTTTTTCCTTTTCCACTACTACAACTCTTCTATGAACCAATATGTCTCTGCATCAGTTACTATGCAGTATGATAGACCTGTTACTAATCTCTACTTTTACTTTTGCCTAATGTGCTCTACAAAGCAATCAATATAGTCCTTTAAAAATATGTTTTTAAAAATGCCACTGCTTTTTATCCTCCACTGGCTTTTCAACCTCTTTAAATAGTGCACAAAAACTGACATTTTCCACCCCAGCTTTCTTTACAACTTCACTTACTTTGTGCTCCTTCTTACCAAAACTCACTACACCTCACTGGTCTTTCATTTCCTGATACATGACGCTCTTTCCCCACATCAGAGCCTTTACACATGCTTTTCTGTTTGCTAGAAAGCTCTTTTTCTGCTTCTACATGACTGACTTCTCCTTACTCTTTCAATTTCATTTTACATGCCACTTATACAAGTAAGTACTGTCTGACCCTCTAGCTAAATGAATATTGCTTACTCCACTCTTCTCGATCAGAGTACCTGTCCATTTCCTTGATAACACTCACCATAATTTGTAATGCTATATCTATTAAGTTCTTGATTATTGACACTGTGTTAATTTTTACATATTAAAAAAAAATAAGGATGGAAGAAATCTAAAACAAAATAAACAGAAACAAGTGAACACCACTGCATTTCAAATGAATAACAAATATACCAAAAAGACAAAAAGAAGGTAATAACCCAAGAAACTACAAACCCTGTAGTGGGTTGAATGGTGCCCCACCGAAAAATATATGTCTACATCCTAATAGCTGAAACCTGTGAATGGATCTTATTTGGAAAAATAACATTTTCAGACATAATTAAGGATCTCCGGATTGTCTGGGTCAGCCCTAAATCTGATAACAAGTATCCTCAAGTATCCTTATATCTATCCTCAGAAAGAAGAGAAGACACAAAGAGGAGAAGATGGAAGCAGAGACTGCAGTTTCATAGCCACATGCCAAGGAATGCCTAGAGTCACCACAGGCTAGAAAAGTCAAGAAACAATTCTCCCAAAGCCACTGGAGGGAATGTGGCCATCCAATACCTTGATTTCAGACTTCTGGCCACCAAATTTTGAAAGAACAAATTTCTACTGTTTTAAGCAAGTAACTGTGTGCTAATCTGTTACAGTAGTCCTTGCTGCTGTTGTTTTAGTAGCTTGCTGTAGCTTGCCAGGCTCCTCTACCCATGGGATTTTCCAGCCAAGAACACTGGAATGTGTTGCTATTTCCTTCTCCAGGTGATCTTTCAAACCCAGGAATGGAACCAGGATCTCCTGCATTGGCAGGTGGATTCTTTATCACTGACCCACCAGGTCCAATCACAATGGTGTGATCACTCACCTAGAACCAGACACGCTGGAATGAGAAGGCAAGTGGGCCTTTGGAAGCATCACTACTAACAAAGCTAGTGGAGATGATGGAATTCCAGATGAGCTGTTTCAAATCCTGAAAGACGATGCTGTGACAGTGCTGAACTCAACATGCAAGCAAATTTGGAAAACTCAGCAGTGGCCACAGGACTGGAAGAGGTCAGTTTTCATTCCAATCCCTAAGAAAGGCAATGCCAAAGAATGTTCAAACTACCACACAATTGTACTAATCTCACATGCTAGCACTAATCTCACATGCTAGCAAGGTAATGCTCAAAATTCTTCAAGCAAGGCTTCAGCAGTACATGAACTGTGAACTTCCAGATGTTCAAGCTGAATGTAGAAAAGGCAGAGGAACCAGAGATCAAATTGCCAACGTCCATTGGATCACTGAAAAAGCAAGAGAGTTCCAGAAAAACATCTACTTCTGCTTCACTGACTTTGCCAAAGCCTTTGACTGTGTGAATCACAACAAATTGTAGAAAATTCTGAAAGAGATGGGAATACCAGACCACCTGACCTGCCCCCTAAGAAATCTGTATGCAGGTCAACAAGAAACAGTTAGAACTGGACATGGAAAAACAGACTGGTTCCAAATCAGGAAAGGAGTACATGAAAGCTATATAATGTCACCCTGCTTATTTAACTTATATGCAAAGTACATCATGAGAAACACTGGGCTGGATGAAGACAAGCTGGAATCAGGATTGCTGGGAGAAATATCAATAAGCTAAGATATACAGATGACACCACCCTTACGGCAGAAAGTGAAGAAGAACTAAAGAGCCTCTTAATGAAAGTGAAAGAGGAGAGTGAAAAAGCTGGCTTAAAATTCAACATTCAGAAAACTAAGATCATGGCATCCAGTCCCATCACATCATGGCAAATAGATGGGGAAACAATGGAAACAGTGAGAAACTTTAGTTTGGGGGCTCCAAAGTCACTGCAGATGGTGACTGCAGCCATGAAATTAAAAGACACTTGCTCCTTGGAAGAAAAATTATGACCAACCTAGACAGCATGTTTAAAAGCAGAGACATTACTTTGTCAACAAATGCCAGTCTAGTCAAAGCTATGGTTTTTCCAGTAGTCATGTATGGACATGAGAGTTAGACTATAAAGAAAGCTGAGTGCTGAAGAAGTGATGCTGTTCAACTGTGGTGCTGGAGAAGACTCTTCAGAGTCTCTTGGACTGCAAACCAGTCCATCCTAAAGGAAATCAGTCCTTAATATTCATTGGAAGGACTGATGCTGAAGCTCCAATACTTTGGCCACCTGAAGTGAAGAAATGAGTCATTGGAAAAGACCCTGATGCTGGGAAAGACTGAAGGCGGGAGGAGAAGGGGACGACAGAGGATGAGATGGCTGGATAGCATCACCAACTTGATGGACATGAGTTTGAGTCAGCTCCGGGAGTTGGTGATGGACAGGGAAGCCTGGCGTGCTGCAGTCCATGGGGTCGCAAAGAGTCGGAAACAACTGAGCGACTGAGCTGACTGACTGACTGAGCCACCAGGGAAGCCCTATAGCAGTGCGGTGTACATGCATGCTAAGTCGCCTTCAGTCTGTCTGACACTGTGCAAGCCCAAGGGCTGTAGCCCACCTGGCTCCTCTGTTCATGGGATTCTCCAGGTAGTGTGTTGCCATGCCCTCCTCCAGGGATCTTCCCAAACTGGGGATCGAACTCGTGTCCGCCTGCATCTCCTGCGTTGCAGGTAGATTCCTTACTCACTGAGCCACCTGGGAAGCCCACGGCAGTCCTCCTAGAAAACTAGTAATACATACTCTCAGTCTGAGGACCAAAAGAACTGTAAATGAATATGGCATTCCAGTTAATATATTTGTTCCTTATTTGCAAACAGTATGCATTTACAATTCTAAAACTGCTTTCAATATAAATGAAGATTTAAGCAAATGAGGAAATATGTTGGTGATAATAGGAGCTGAGTTTCTAGCTGTTGGAGAAGGGAGTTACTAAATTGGCAAAGGCTAATAGAGTTTTGCCAAGAGAACGCACTGGTCATAGCAAACACCCTCTTCCAACAACACAAGAGAAGACTCTACACATGGACATCACCAGATGGTCAACACGGAAATCAGATAGATTATATTCTTTGCAGCCAAAGATGGAGAAGCTCTATACAGTCAGTAAAAACAAGACCGGGAGCTGACTGTGGCTCAGATCATGAACTCCTTATTGCCAAATTCAGACTTAAAATGAAGACAGTAGGGAAAACTACTAGACCATTCAGGTATGACCTAAATCAAATCCCTTATGACTATACAGTGAAAGTGAGAAATAGATTTAAGGGACTAGATCTGATAGACAGAGAGCTTGATGAACTATGGACGGAGGTTCATGACATTGTACAGGAGACAGGGATCAAGACCATCCCCATGGAAAAGAAATGCAAAACGGCAAAACGGTTGTCTGAGGAAGCCTTACAAATAGCTGTGAAAAGAAGAGAAGCGAAAAGCAAAGGAAAAAAGGAAAGATATTCCCATTTGACTGCAGAGTTCCAAAGAATAGCCAGGAGAGATAAGAAAGCCTTCCTCAGTGATCAAAGCAAAGAAATAGAGGAAAACAACAGAATGGGAAAGACTAGAGATCTCTTCAAGCAAATTAGAGATATCAAAGGAATATTTCACGCAAAGATGGGTTCGATCAAGGACAGAAATTGTATGGACCTAACAGAAGCAGAAGATAGCAAGAAGAGGTGGCAAGAATATACAGAAAAACTGTACAAAAAAGATCTTCACGACCCAGATAATCACAATGGTGTGACCACTCATCCAGAGCCAGACATCCTGGAATGTGAAGTCAAGTGGGCCTTAGAAAGCATCACTACAAAGCTAGTGGATGTGATGGAATTCCTGTTGAGCTATTTCAAATCCTGAAAGATGATGCTGTGAAAGTGCTGCACTCAATATACCAGCAAATTTGGAAAACTCAGCAGTGGCCACAGGACTGGAAAAGGTCAGTTTCATTCCAGTCCCAAAGAAAGGCAATCCCAAAGAATGCTCAAACTACTGCACAATTGCACTCAACTCACACGCTAGTAAAGTAAAGCTCAAAATTCTCCAAGCCAGGCTTCAGCAATATGTGAACCATGAACTTCCAGATTCTCAAGCCGGTTTTGGAAAAGGCAGAGGAACCAGAGATCATATTGTCAACATCCATCGGATCATTGAAAAAGCAAGAGAATTCCAGAAAAACATATACTTCTGCTTTAATCACTATGCCAAAGTCTTTGACTGTGTGGATCACAATAAACTGTGGAAAATTCTGAAGGAGATGGGAATACCAGACCACCTGACCTGCCTCTTGAGAAACCTGTATGCAGGTCAGGAAGCAACAGTTAGAACTGGACATGGAACAACAGACTGGTCCAAATAAGGAAAGGAGTACGTCAAGGCTATATATTGATTTCACTTATATGCAGAGTACATCATGAGAAACGCTGGGCTTGAGGAAGCACAAGCTGGAATCAAGATTGCGGGGAGAAATAACAATGACCTCAGATATGCAGATGACACCACCCTTATGGCAGAAAGTGAAGGTGAACTAAAAAGCCTCTTGATGAAAGTGAAAGAGGAGAGTGAAAAAGTTGGCTTAAAGCTCAATATTCAGAAAACTAAGATCATGGCCCTGGCCCCATCACTTCATGGCAAATAGATGGGGAGACAGTGCAAACAGTGTCAGATTTTATTTTTTTGAGCTCCCAACTCACTGCAGATGGTGACTGCAGCCATGAAATTAAAGACGCTTGCTCCTTGGAAGAAAAGTGATGACCAACCTAGATTGCATATTGAAAAGCAGAGACATTACTTTGCCAACAAAGGTCCATCTGGTCAAGGCTATGGTTTTTCCAGTAGTCATGTATGGATGTGAGAGTTGGACTGTGAAGAAAGCTGAGCGCTGAAAAATTGATGCTTTTGAACTATGGTGTTGGAGAAGACTCTTGAGAGTCCCTTGGACTTCAAGAAGATCCAACCAGTCCATCCTAAAGGAGATCAGTCCTGGGTGTTCATTGGAAGGACTGATGCTGAAACTCCAGTACTTTGGCCACGTCATGCAAAGAGTTGATTCATTGGAAAAAGCCCTGATGCTGGGAGGGATTGGGGGCAGGAGGAGAAGGGGACGACAGAGATGAGATGGCTGGATGGCATCACCAACTCGACGGACATGAGTTTGAGTAAACTCCGGGAGTTGGTGATGGACAGGGAGGCCTGCCGTGCTGAGATTCATGGGGTTGCAAAGAGTCGGACACGACTGAGTGACTAAACTGAACTGAATTGAAACTGGAAAAAGGGGAAGATTAGAATGAACTCTGTGGTGTTTGACAGAAACTGGGGATATCAATACGAACTCATGGTTTTTAATAGGTAGATGTAAATACAGGGGTAAATGTACATTTCTAAATTATTCTCTCGCTTGACATGCTGCAAACGTCTAGAAAAAATAACACCTCAGCAAACGTAGTGAAGAGATCCTGGTTGCCAAATAGCATTCTCCCCTAAAGGAAACAGGGCTCCTTGGAGAAATGATTCTTTCTGGTACTGAGGTTGGAAAAGTACAAGATGAATACAGAATATATGGTTATCTTAAAAAAATAAGGGAGTGTTGCCTCTCTGACATAAATCACAGCAAGATCTTCTATGACCCACCTCCCAGAATATTGGAAATAAAAGCAAAAATAAGCAAATGGGACCTAATGAAAATTAAAAGCTTCTGCACAACAAAGGAAACTATAAGTAAGGTGAAAAGACAGCCCTCAGATTGGGAGAAAATAATAGCAAATGAGGAAACAGACAAAGGATTAATCTCAAAAATATACAAGCAACTCCTGAAGCTCAATTCCAGAAAAATAAATGACCCAATCAAAAAATGGGCCAAAGAACTAAACAGACATTTCTCCAAAGAAGACGTACAGATGGCTAACAAACACATGAAAAGATGCTCAACATCACTCATTATCAGAGAAATGCAAATCAAAATCACAATGAGGTACCATTACACACCAGTCAGGATGGCTGCTATCCAAAAGTCTACAAACAATAAATGCTGGAGAGGGTGTGGAGAAAAGGGAACCCTCTTACACTGTTGGTGGGAATGCAAACTAGTACAGCCACTATGGAAAACAGTGTGGAGATTTCTTAAAAAACTGGAAATAGAACTACCATATGACCCAGCAATCCCACTTCTGGGCATACACACTGAGGAATCCAGATCTGAAAGAGACACGTGCACCCCAATGTTCATCGCAGCACTGTTTATAATAGCCAGGACATGGAAGCAACCTAGATGCCCATCAGCAGATGAATGGATAAGGAAGCTGTGGTACATATACACCATGGAATATTACTCAGCCGTTAAAAAGAATTCATTTGAATCAGTTCTAATGAGATGGATGAAACTGGAGCCCATCATACAGAGTGAAGTAAGCCAGAAAGATAAAGAACACTACAGCATACTAACACATATATACAGAATTTAGAAAGATGGTAACGATGGCCCTATATGCAGGGCATAAGAAGAGACGCAGAAGTACAGAACAGACTTTTGAACTCTGTGGGAGAAGGTGAGGGTGGGATGTTTCGAAAGAACAGCATGTATATTATCTGTGGAGAAACAGACCACCAGCCCAGGTGGGAGGCATGGGTCAAGTGCTTGGGCCTGGTGGGCTGGGAGGACACAGAGGGATCGGGTGGAGAGGGAGGTGGGATGGGGGACCGGGATGGGGAATACGTGTAACTCTATGGCTGATTCATATCAATGTATGACAAAACCCACTGAAAAATAAAATAAAATAAAAAAAAATAAGGGAGTGTTGCAAACATGATGCTGCTGCTGCTGCTGCTGCTGCTAAGTCATGTCAGTCGTGTCCGACTCTGTGCAACCCCATAGATGGCAGCCCACCAGGCTCCCGTCCCTGGGATTCTCCAGGTAAGAACACTGGAGTGGGTTGCCATTTCCTTCTCCAGTGCATGAAAGTGAAAAACGAAAGTGAAGTCGTTCAGTCGTGTCGCAAACATGATGAGAATATGCTAAAAAGATAAAATGCAAATTGGAGGGGCCTTTCACCAGTTAAACCTGGGACAATTAGAGTATCAAAATAAATAATGAAAGTAATGATTGTAAACCATTGTCTAAAATAAGAACCCTTGAAAGCATATTAATAAAGCAATAAATAAGAGAAAGTTCTTCCTTGCAGAATGCTGATTAATAAATATAAATGATGGAAAAATTTTTGCAATCATCAGAGTAATATTCAATAACTGATTCAAACAAAACCATCAATGGACTTTCAAACCAATGGAGGAAAGTCTGATAATGGACAGGATAATGCCATGGTCTCAAGATTTCCCTGCAAATTACATAGCAATTACAAAAAAGGTAATAGCTAGCAACTTTGTACTAAAGAAATTTGGTAGGTATAAGGTACTTTCTGATATGAAGAAGCAAGGAGAGTAAAATATTATTTTGGGGTCAGTCCTTCTAGAAATGCATACCCTGACTCTAATTATGAGGAAAAACAGACAAAATTGAATTTTACATTTTACAAAATAATGTGGGTTATATCTTCAAAAAAACTCAAAGTAAAAGAAGTTGGGGGGTGGGGAGGTATAGGAACTACTCCCAATTAAAGGAGACAAAAAGGCATGATGATCGAACTGATGAGAAAATAATTATGAAGGAGATCATGGAGCTAACTGATGAAACTACTGATTATGGATTAAATAAGAGTATTTTATCAATATTAAATTCATGATTATATAAGAAGATGAAACATTATTAGGAAAACCACACTAAAGAATTTAACAGCACAGGAGCATGATGTTTGCAACTTATTTTCAAAAGTTGGGTGAAATTAAACCACATACATAATTTTTATGTATGTGTGTATGCATATATGCCTAAGTGCCTAAAGGATGTATAAGTAGGGGGGACGAAGGAAAGGAGAGGAGAAGGAGGGAGAGTGTTTGTGTTAGTTATGGGAGAAAGGGAGGAAGAGATGGGGGATAAAGCAATGGGACAAAATGTCAGCAATTGGTGATTCTGAAAAAAAGTATAAAGAAGCTCTGTTTACTATATTTTACAACTTTTCTGTAAATTTGAAATTACACCAAAATAAATACTTGAAAATATATATATATTCTGGCTGCTCTCTGAAAAGTCTGTTGCAGAAACAACAGAGGAATATTGGCTTCCCTGACCCTACACCAGGGAAAGGCCAGTAACAAAGAGGCACAGTGCCTCCTCCCAGGACCCCAAAGCAGCAAAGGCAGCAGCCCCAGTGAGGTAGAACACTTTTAACGTCCCATGCCCTCTACCAGGCTAACATTAGTGACTAAGTCGATCGATCACCTATGGCTTCTCACCACCCAGCAGCATTTGTAGGACAGAACCTTTCTGATAGTCTGTGCTTTACATCGGGATTAGTGCCAGCATGGAGTAGCAGCACTCCCTTCCCCACCAACTCACAGACGCAGCTGCTGAGGGGTGGGCAAAATATGATGTCCCCTTCCCATCCAGCTTTGCCCAGAGGCATACCCAGTTATAGGAACTACTACATAACATAAAAAGAGTTAAACTTCTGGTTTTCCAGCAAGAACATCAGAACAATAAACCTCTGACAACAGAGGGCAAAGGGGAAATTAAGGGCTTAACAAGTAAGAAAGCTAGGACAAAAATATCATTTAAATCTGTATAAGAAGTACTGAGCTCACTGCTGAGGTGAGCTTATATGTGTAACACGTGAAACCTGTCAGAAGCAACTTAAGAAAAGCGCTGAGATCTCGAAACACCGCAGACTACCACCGAGGTTCCACATGACCTCCTGGGTAACAGGCACATGAGACAAACCAGAATAGCATACAAAGGCATAAAGACCTTGGAAATTAAACCTATATTGGAAGTAAAAACAGCTAACATAAGGCAGGTCAGGACATACAGTCTAAAACTAATCAGGTTGACTGTCAGCTAAAAAGAAACCACATATTCACATAAGCAAAAAAAAAAGAAAAAAAAAAAAAACTTCTAGCATTCTCCAGAAGTTTTAGACAGGAGCCTGCATCTCATAATACAATATTCAAAGTGTCAAGAATACAATCCAAAGTTAAACATACAAAAAATCAGGAAAACCTAACGAGGCCTCAAGGAGTAAGGCATGCTAAGTCACTTCCTAGTGTCTGACTCTTTGAGACCCTTTGGACTGTAGCCCTCCAGACTCTTCTGTCCCTGGGGATTCTCCAGGCAAGAATACTGGCAGTGGGTTGTCACGCCCCCTCCAGGGTATTTTCCTGACCCAGGGATCAAACCCATGTCACTTACATCTCCTGAATTAGCAGGCAAGTTCTTTACCAATAATGTCACCTGGGAAGCCCCAGGAAGTAAGATGAAAGATGCCAACCACAAGATGACCCAAAAGTTGGAATTCTCAGAAAAATACTTTAAATCAGTGTTCACAAAAAGGGAAAGCAGATAGTTTTGAAACAAAGGCAAAGACAGACATGCTCAGCAAAGAAAAACTAACTACTTTTTAAGAATGGAAATTTGTACTGAAAAACACAATAATGGAAGTTAAAATTCACTAGAGGGGCTCAACAGTAGAATGGATACATCAGAGGATAGAGTCAGTGAACTTGAAGACAGAGAATTCAATCTAAACAACAGAAGAAAAAAAAAAGAATAGGGAAACAATGAGCAGAATCATAAAGATGTTTGAGACTATATCAAAAGATTTAGTATTCCTGTTATATAAGAGTCACAGATGCAGAAAAATATTTTGAAGAAATAATAGCTAAAAATTTCCAAAGTGTGGTGAAAAAAGTAAACTTACAGATTTAAGAATCCCAGTGAAAGCTAAACAAAATGAACTAACAACAACAATTTTTAATGTAAGACATTTTTAAGGTACTAAGAGAAAAACTGCTGTTATTGTTCAGTTGCTCAGTCATGTCCGACTCTTCACAACCCCAAGGACTGAAGCACGCCAGACTTTCCTGTCATTCACCATCTCCTGGAGCTTGCTCAACTAATGTTCATCGAGTTGGTGATGCCATCTGAACACCTTTCTGTTGTCCCCTTCTCCTCTTGCCTTCAATCTTTCCCAGCATTAGGGTCTTTTCTAATGAGTCAGCCCTTCACATCAGGTGGCCAAAGTATTAAGAGTTTCAGCTTCGGCATCAGTCCTTCCAATGAATAGTCAGGATTGATTTCCTTTAGGATTGACTGGTTGGATCTCTTTGCAGTCCAGGGGACTCTCAAGAGTCTTCTTTAACACCACAGTTCAAAACCATCAGTTCTTTGGCATTGAGTCTTCTTCATGGTCCAATTCTCATATCCATACACGACTACTAGAAAAACCATAGCTTTAACTAGACGGACATTTGTTGGCAAAGTAATGTCTCTACTTTTTAATATGCTGTTTAGGTTAGTCATAACTTTTCTTCCAAGGAGCAGGTGTCTTAATTTCATGGATGCAGTCACCATCTGCAGTGATTTTGGAGCCCAAGAAAATAAAGTCTGTCACTGTTTCCATTGTTTTCCCATCTATTTGCCATGAAGTCATGGGACTGGATGCCATACTCTTCATTTTTTGAATGTTGAGTTTTAAACCAGCTTTTTCACTCTTCTCTTTCACCAAAAGGCTCTTTAGTTCTTTTTCACTTTCTGCCATAAGGGTGGTGTCATCTGCATATCTGGAGTTATTGCCAATTAAATGTACAGAAAATGCACTTTAGAAGCAAAAGTGAAATAGAGACATCCTAAGATGAAAGAAAACTAAGAAAACTTGTCACCAGTAGACCTGCTTAAAAAGAAATGCTACAGAGGGAATTTCCTGGCAGCCCAGCAGTTAGGACTTGGCACTTTCACTGCCAGAGGCCAGGTGTGATCCCTAGTTGGGGAACCAAGATCTCACAAGCCTCACAGCATGGCCAAGCTGTTTTAATTTTTTAAAAAATAAAATGCTACATAAAGTGAAAAATTAATACATATAATTCATTTGGAAACTTTTTAAAAGAATAAAACATTTCAAGAATTATTATTTCAAGAATATCTTTACTATTATTTTTTCTTTTTTTTTTTTTTAATATTATTTTATTAGTTGGAGGCCAATCACTTCACAACATTTCAGTGGGTTTTGTCATACATTGACATGAATCAGCCATATAGTTACACGTATTCCCCATCCCGATCCCCCCTCCCACCTCCCTCTCCACCTGACTCCTCAGGGTCCTCCCAGTGCACCAGGCCCGAGCACTTGATTCATGCATCCCACCTGGGCTGGTGGTCTGTTTCACCATAGAAAATATACATGCTGTTCTTTCAAAACATCCCACCCTCACGTTCTCCCCCAGAGTTCAAAAGTCTGTTCTGTACTTCTGTGTCTCTTTTTCTGTTTTGCATATAGGGTTATTCTTATTTTAATTCTCATTGGTTTATTATTTCAATAAATTTTAACCCAAGGATAATCATGAAAAGAAAGAAAAAGTTGGAAGACTCACACTTTTCCATTTTTCAAAATTAATTACATGTTAATGTTTGCAGTAGCTTTATTCATAAAGCTTTGTTGGCAAAATATGTTTTGCCAATGGGACAGATGTTTAGTGAGAGGGAAAGAAGGAAGTAATGAAGATGTTTCAAGAAGGAGAGAATAATTAACTGTGTCAAACACTGCTGAGAGTTACAGTGTTAGGAGAATTGAGAACTGACCACCAGTTATGAATCACATGATGGCGGGGTGGCATGAACAGGTAAGTGAGTTAGTGTTGAAGTGTGCGTTGGTCGCTCAGTTCTGTCTGACTCTTTGCGAACCCATGGACTGTAGGCTGCCAGGCTCCCTGTCCATGGAATTCTCCAAGCAAGAATACTGGTGTGCATGGGCATTCCCTTCTCCAGAGGATCTTCCCGACTGAGGAAGCGAACCCAGGAATCCCACAATGCAGGTGAATTCTTTACCACCTGTGCACCTAAGGTACTAAAAGATAGTAATTAAACTGCCTGGAAAATAGATTAAAATCTGTAGAATTGTCAGAGATCCCATTCATCTCTTTCCAAAACAGAAATCTGTCTGTCAAGATAGTAATTAAACTGCTTGGATAATAGATTAAAATCTGTAGAATTGTCAGAAATTCCATTCATCTCTTTCCAAAATAGAAATTTGTCTGTCTTTGCTTATTTAAGAAAAAAAAAAAAAAAACTTCTAGTGCCACGCAGTAAATATATGTCTGATCTAGTTTCACTTCGTTAAATGTCTACCTCTGGCCCCAGAAAATAGCTCATGATTTGCAACAAAAGGAACACCTCAATATCCATGAGACATGCCCTGCCCTCAGGGACTTAGATCCTAAACTGCCTTGGCTTCCTCAATCTTGCACACTACTTCACACTTTCATTCTCCCTCTCAGCTTAACTCAGCTCCACCTCCACTGACATCTCTTCCTGGCCCCTTAATTTAATGTGTAGTGGGCTCACCTCCCAGTCAGTTCCTAGTTTACCATCTTCTTCTACTCCCAGACTCAGGAGTCACTACTTCTCAGCACAATGGGCGCTACTTAATCCAGTTCTTTTTTCTTTTTTTGCAGTATAGCTTTTGGGGGGTGGCTTTTTTTTTAATTGGAGGATAATTGCTTTAGAATGCTGTAGTGTTCTCTGCCATACATCAATGCCAATCAGCTATCTATCTATCTATCTATCTATCTATACCTCCTCCCATTTGGAATCTCACTTCCTATGCTTTGTCCTAACAGAAATCCAGCCTATGCAGGTCTTGAAGGCAGGCTCCAGAAGAGAGGTCTTTTACTGATATGTATTGATTAGAGTTGAAATAGCATCTAGAAATATAAAGTATATTTCTAACAGGATCAAAAGAGGATGATCCCTACTACAGAGGACATTAACATAAAACACGATCACCTTAGTCGTTGAGTACACAGAATATGAGCACAAATAGTAAGTTAAACTGAAGAAATACTAAAAGACTATGAATGCTGTTTCTTGTTTGTAAAGACAAGAGTATGACAAAGGCAATGGGAATGTTAAGTACCCTTGTGTTAAATCAGTGACCAAAATTAGTCATAATAGAAAATGAAGTTCAACTGAGGATTCTTAAATGAATCTATAAACAGATTCAGTATCATGGCTCACATTAGTGGAAAAAAAATTTTAAGTGACACCTATTAAAGAACAGTCAGTGATGAAAACACTTTTTCATCAAATAAACTAAGTTTTCTCTCTTTCTCCTTTATCTAAACATAGGCACTCCTAGGGGAAAAAAAAATTTCCTTCCTTTATTTAACAGTCTGGAAAGAGCCTAGTAGAAAGAATGAAGCATCTATTTATTTCTCGTAATCTGCTAGACTGTGCATACAGAGATGACATTATCAAGCCATTATCAATACCAAGACCACTACTGGTTTCATCTAATCCACACGCGCTCATGCACTCACATGCACAGAGGTGTGCTGATCTACAGTTATCAATCCATACCCTCATGACAGCCTCATGACAAAAGCTGTAACAGCTGCCCCACCACAGTGCCACTTGTAGTCACTGAATGAGGTGAGGCTCTGTGACCCGTAAAATGAAAGTACCCATGTTTTTGGCATAGTGAGTTAACTAGCAGAGGCAACTCCTCTGAAGAGAGGAAATGCTTCAGGGAATGTACTATCAGCTTTAATCCAAAAGTTCTCCTTAACTGGAGTCCTTTCATGGCTTCAGAAATCTTCAAACTTCCTAAAATTGTCAGCAAAAGTTTGTGTCGGTATATTTTGCTGGAGAAAATGTTCATAGCCTAATTTTGGGAGTTGGCAACCTTCTTCTCTAATGGACTTGTTTTTCAGTCACTCAGTCATATCCAACTCTTTGCGACCCCATGGCCTGCAACACGCCAGCCTTTCCTGTCCTTCACCTTCTCCCAGAGCTTGCTCAAACTCATGTTCATTGAATTGGTGATGCCATCCAACCATCTCGTCCTATGTCATCCCCTTTTCCTCCTGCCTTCAATCTTTCCCAGCATCAGGGTCTTTTCTAATGAGTCGGCTCTTAGCATCAGGTGGCCGAAGTATTGGAGCTTCAGCTTCAACACGAGTCTTTCCAATGAATATTCAGGATTGAAATCCTTTAGGATGGACTACATAGTAACTATTTTAGGCTTTCTGGGTCACATGGTCTTTGAAGGAACTACTCAAACTCTACCACCATAAGCACAAAAAGCAATCACAGACAACAATAAGTGAACAGGCATGGCTGTGTTCCAGTAAAACTTTTATTTACAAAAACGGTGCAGGCTGGATTTGCATCACAGACTGCAGTCTGCCAAACCCTGTGTAATCCATCACATTCTTAGTCATTCCCTTCTATGAATCAAGGCCTCTGAAACTCAAATCTTTCTAACTACTGAGCAATTTTTAAATACATGTGAAGATACCAAAGAGATAGATTCATTCTTCTTTGATCGACTCAATTCCAATGACCTTTTCTCCAAGATATTGCAGTAGCTCCGACTATAACTAACTTTGTCGACAGATGGATCCTTTTCTGGAATCACGAATGTTCTTTTCAACATCCTAAATTTCAACCAATCACTCAACATAAACCTGAGTGTCCTTTTGGTGTACTTATAATGAACAACTTTTATTCTGGAATAAATCCCTCTTTCTCAGCATTGTATTCCATTCAAACACCTCATGCTCATAAACAGGCTCAAGAACATCATAGCATGTGTGCATACTAAGTCGCTCAGTCATGTCCAACTCTTTGCGACCCCATGGACTGTAGCCCACCAGGCTCCTCTGTCCATGGAATTCTGCAGGCAGGAATACTGGAGTGGGTTGCCATTTCCTTCTCCAGGGGATCTTCCCTACCCAGGGATTGAACCTGGGTCTCTTGCATTGCAGGCAGATTCTTTACTGTTTGAGCCACCAGAGAAGCCTTAAAAAAAGGTTGTGTCCAACTCTTTGCGATCCCATGGAGTATACAGTCCATGGAATTCTCCAGGCAAGAATACTGGAGTGGGTAGCCTTTCCCTTCTCCAGGGGATCTTCCCAACCCAGGGATTGAACCCAGGTCTCCTGTATTGCAGGCAGATTCTTTACCAGCTGAGCCACAAGGGAAGCCCAAGAGTATCATATGAATATGCCCAAGACTCTCTTATAACTTTAGATTTTGTAACCCTGAATGCTCCCACAAGTCTTAACAATTTTTCTCTCACACTATCAATAGCTATTCTAAGCCTTTACTATTCTACATAAGGCCTCATTCCATTTCCCAACACAAAATTAGGAAATGATTCAGTGGCTACATGGTGACACCTTCAATCTCTTATCTAAGGCCAACCACTTGTAAACGTATCTGCATACAAGCCCAATCTCATCCATTTCCAATGTGAATAAATTTCCTCCTCCCACTCAAAGCTAAGTCCTACTCTTATGCTTGATCTCCCTCACTACCACCTCCTTGGGGGACTTTCATTATTACTTAGTATGTATGGTATTTGCAGGACTGTATTAGGTTCCTATTTCTGTGTAACAAATTACCACAAACTTAGGGGCTTAAAACAACTCTTAGTTTATTAGCTAACAGTTTGGGAGGTCAGAAGGCCAGTCACAATCCAGAAAGTTGAATTTTCTGCTCAGGGTCTCAGAGGCTGAAATCAGGTTGTTCGGAGGGCCACATTCCTTTGTGGAGGCTCAAGGGAAGCATTCACTTCCAAGCTCACTCAGGCTGCTTGCAGAACCCAACTTCCTGTGGTCGCAGGACTAAGATGCCTCTATCAGCTGGGAGCTGCTCACAGCATCTAGAAGCTGTGTGCCTTCTTCACTACATGGATTCCTCCACCTTCAAAGCCAACAAATGAGAAACTTCTCTTTTTTTTTTACCTGATTAGACAAAGCCATTCCCCAAAACCTTTGCAAAACAGTCCCTTCTTGACATATACACCCTACTATATGAAAAAGAGATTAACTAATAAGGACCTACTATACAGCACAGGGAACTCCACTCAATACTCTGTAATGGCCTATATGGGGAAAGAAACTAAAAAAGAGTGGATATACGTATATGTATAACTGATTCACTTTGCTGTGTACCTGAAACAGACAGAACATTGTAAATCAACTCTAGTCCAATAAAAAAGTTTTTAAAAAAACAACAGTGGGGAAAAAAATCCCTTCTTGATATATATCTCTTGCTGAAACAGCTAAGAAATAAAATCCTTAAGCTTCCTAGAAGTCAACTGGTTTGATTGTGAAAATAAAGTCTGTGAGGCACACACTTCATTTCTTGAAGGAGCCTTTAGTGTAACTGAATATTCTGACCTTTTGATCTTTCTGAAGTTTTAGCAAAAGGTTATACAGCACACCCTGGGCTTTTTGTCTGTGTCACACTTTCAGAAACAATTTCTTCACTTTAACATTCTTTGCCATATGGATAGGCTCAAAATTAACTAAATCATCTAGTACTCGTTTCTGTTTAACAAGACTTTTCTCAATTTACCTTTTGTTCTCACCTTTTACTATAAGTAGCAAGAAAAAACCAGGCAGTACTTTCAACATTTTGGTTGGAGATCTCCTTGGCTATAGCTATCTATCCAACTTCATCATCCAGGTTCTGCTTGCATATTCAAAGCCCGAAAAGAGAATCCCTCTAGAGTCAAATCCCTCAAATTTTAAAAGCTTTTTTGCCAGGAAGAGATCAATCCCTTTTAAGGGCTCATCTGATTAGGAAGGATCCACTGAGGATAATCTTTCTTTCTTAAAGTTAACTGTGAAGACAATATAATCTAATTGCAGAAGGATCTCATTATACTCATGGGTCACATCCACACTCAAGGAGAGGGGCAGGGAATCTTGGGTGCCACACTGGAATTCTCCCTACAGGGACTATTATGTAGCAATTTTGAAATTACTTTCTATGCACAATAGGAAGTGTTGTTCAGTCGCTAAGTCATGGCCAACTCTTTGAGATCCCATGGACTAGCAGCACACCAGGCTTCCATGTCCTTCACTATCTCCCAGAGTTTGCTCAAACTCATGTCCACTGTGTCGATGAAATCATCCAACCACCTCATCCTCTGTTGCCTCCTCCTCCTGCCTCAATCTTTCTCAGCATCAGGGTCTTTTCTAATGAGTCAGCTCTTCACATCAGGTGGTCAAAGTATCAGAGCTTCAGCTTCAGCATCAGTCCATCCAATGACTATTCAAGGTTGATTTCCTTTAGGACTGACTGATTTGATCTCCTTGTTGTCCAAAGGACTCTCAAAAGTCTTCCCCAGCACCACAATTCAAAAGCATCAATTCATCAGCACTCAGCCTTCATTATGGTCTAACTCTCACATCTGTACATGATTATAGGAAAAACCATAGCTTTGACTATACGGACCTTGAACAAACGAGTAAATACACTGGTGATGCTGAGGACAAGTTTTTCACTGGAGAAGTGAAATACAAATACTGAATGGGGAAAGGCTAGGAAGTTGGATTCAGATTGGATGTATCACAGTGAACTCATGATTTTTTATATATATATTTTGCTTATTCTTTGGTTGGTTGATTTATCCCTCCAGCCCCAACTCTGTCTTCTGAAATATTCTAGAAGATTAACACCTCGGCAACAATGAACATAAGCAGTGCCCTAGCTCTTGATTTGTAAACAGAATTCCCAATTCAAGAGAGCCATGGAATGCTAGAAAAATCAGAACAGAATAGTACAAGGTGAGTCAGGAACATTTTGTTGTGCCAGAATGTAAGAAAGTACCCCCGAAATGATGGGGATATGTCAAAAGGATAGAAACCAGTGTAATGGAGTTTCTATTAGAGAAAAGGCTCTGGAAATATTCAGAATTTGGAAAGAAACACAAAGCATTTTAAATGAATTCATTTTTTAGAGTTATATTTGCAGTTAAAATTACCAGTTACAACTGCTTGAGGAAATAAAAATATACCTAAAATCCACAGTTTACAATATTTTACTCCTAAGAAACAATATTTACCATTAAAAAGACATGACTAAAATATTTCATTTCCAAATAATAAAGGTAATTTTTTGGAGAGGTTTTATATCAGAATAACTACATGTACTATTCAAACATAAACAAAGCATTTGAAAGTACCTTTTTCCCAAAATTCCTTATAAAACTTCTAATCTCCCTAATTAAAGTACAATCATAGAGGAATGGCCCACTAAAATGTCCAAGCGTTATAGAGTCCCCTGAGCCTGTCCTTTCCCACTCTAGCCAAGTAATTATGAAATAAATGGCACAGAACCGTTATTAAAGTTGAAAAGGGCTAAAGGTAAAGTATGGGTCTACAAGTTTAAAAGAATAGAGAAAAACATTCTTTGGGACTTCCCTAGTGGTCCAGTGGTTAAGACTCTGCACTTCCCTTGCAGAGGCCTGGGTTCAATCCCTGGTCAGAGAAATAACATCCCACATGCTGTTGGGAGCCAAAAAAAGAAAAATGCTCTCTGACTGGAAGTAATATACTAAAATTCTGGTTTAGAATAAATGAGTTTTAGATGACAATATAACTACAGTTTTTAAAGTATGTTTTTGAATGGTTTAAGGGTTGATTCTTGTTTATCCTTGTCCTACTTTCCTAGTGGCTTAAACCTGAAGAAGTAATGTCCCATTTTTACAGATAATACAAGCAATAAGTCCTATGAACTGGAGATCAGTGATCTTCATATTCTAAAGAAACAGCAGAACCTGATTTTCAAAGAATATCTTATAAAGAACTTCAATACGGAAAACAGACAAAACTGGAATCTCTCTGGCTGAAGGAGGCCCCCTGTCCCTCACTCCCACTCTGAGGCCTCGCATTCCACTCTACTACATAGCTCCAAACAATACCTTATGTAAAGGTTCTCGTGTGATCAGAAAAAAATGTTTTTCTGATTCATAAAGGAAAAAAGGTATACAAAAACTGAAATCCTAATTGTGATTATATTTGGGTTGTAGAATTATGAGTAATTTTTCCTTTTCAAATTTTTAACAGTCAATAAAAATTACTGTTAAAAACTCAATAAATTAGTTTTTGAAGGTATAAATATAAATACTCTCCCTGTAATGCAATATGTAACAGAAATACATATATATATATATATATATATATATATATCACTAGACGCATACCCCTATAAAAATACACACGTTCACATAAAGATATAAAGAGATAAAAATCCAACAATATAACAATTTAGTAACATAATTAGAAAGGCCTGTTTATATTTGAAGTACATAATGTTTTATCATAACAGATCAGATATATTTAATAGTTTCTTTTAATGCTCTATTGGTTGAACTTTCCAGTAAAGCCACAAGTTATTAATTACTCTTCGAATCAGAAAAAAGTTTTAAAAGTTAAGAAAAAGTGTCCCATGAAATCTGCTTCCTTCAAATAATAATACTTGCATTTCTAAAACCCATCACTCAAGTCAAGGAGTACAATTAAGCTAAAAATAGTATTTCCTAAATAAACAGTCAATTATATTTGCCTCTGAGAAATGGAGAGAGTAAGCATTAACCATGATTTTGAAATCAAAATACAGATAACATTAGACAAGATTGAGAGAGTTAGAGTATTAAGTTAAAATATACAGTTGTTTTTCGCACATTGGTAATTAACTTAATATTTTAATTTCCTATATATCTACATAGCTTTATCCACCTTCACTCTACTTTCCCAATATTTTACTATATGTACCATATACATACTTTTATATATATATATATATATATATATACACACACACATACACTTTTATGTATATATATATATATGTTCAGTCACTAAGTCATGCCTGACCCTTTTGTGACCCCATGGACTGTATGTAGCTCACCATGGGATTTTCTAGGCAAGAATACTGGACTTGGTTGCCATTTCCTTCTTCAGGGGCTCTTCTTGACCCAGGAGTCGAACCCACATTTCTTGCTTTGCAGGCAGATTCTTTACCACTGAGCCACCTATATGCGTGCCTGTGTGCAGTCGTGTCCGACTGCCAGACTATGGACTGTAGCCCACCAGGCTCCTCTGTCCCTGGGATATTCCGTGCAAGAATACTACAGCGGGTTTCCATGTCCTTCTCCAGGGGATCTTCCCAATCTAGGGATTGAATCTGTGTCTCCTGCGACTCCTGAACTGCAGGCGGATTCTTTACCACTGAGCCACAAAATAAGCCCACTTGCATGTGCGTGTCTGTGTGTATGTATGTGTGTGAAACTGAAACTGCAGAAATAGCCAGATACAGAACCAACAGATCCCTTTCGTCTTGAAATTTTCTTGGCTAAAACCTAAATCCACAAAGTCTTAGTTTTTGTAATGTAAGAAGCCCTGAGCAGCTGAAATATTAGTAAGAACTTAGAAACTAGCAAAAAGAACATCTTTTCCTCACATTTTTAAAGAAAAATTGTCTGTGGTAACCATAAACTAAAAAAGAATAAGTTAAATAAGAGTTTTTAAAGCTTTCATCTCTACAAAGTCATTGTTTAAATAAAGTCTGGGATTCTCAGAAAGCTTCAAATCAAACAGATAAAAACAGAACGATTTGAGTGTAAGATAGAGAGGCTGATCTGGAGCACCGTCTGCTTTATTTTCTTATCACCATCACCCTAAAAAAACATCTTTGGTAGAAACTTTAGGGAGGTGATTTTAAGATAAGGGGAGGGAAACTCTAGTGGAATACATCAAGGGAAAAAACCACTATTCAAGTCACCATTTCAATACAATTGCATATAGCATTATGTTTAAGTTATATCTGAATGCTGTTTGAACCATCTAACACACACTGGACACTCAGTGAACAGCCAATAAACAAAAGGAAAGGCATGAGACTGCAACCCTCAGTAGGACTGCGAGCTATTTCAGTAGACTTCAGCAGAGGGCAGTTTGAAATACACTGTATTAATTTATAGCAGAAATTACGGCAGCAACAATAAGCTGTGAGTAAATATGCATGGAATTAACTAAATTCACTAAAATATTCTGGGTCATACTTACCTTGGTATTGGCCATATCCACAATATACTGGTCTCCTTTTATACATTCCATTACTTCAAAACCATCTCTGTCAATCACTTTGGCCTGAGAGCTTCCAGATACAACAAGTATCATGTCTCCCGTGTTACTGTACTGTAATGACTTGATCTGATGGCTACGCAAGAAAAAAAAGAAAATTGTGGTAAGACACAGAATATGTTTATACTATCACTCCATTAAGCACTGTCAGAAAAAAAAACGTCATTCAACTATACAAATTGATAATTCTATAAAATCAGAAGCATCAACCTCAAAAGGGCCCTCAACACCAGTGGCTATCCTAGTAAGCTCTCCTCTCACTCTCCACAGCAATCTATTAAAAACCTCTCTACTTACCTTAAATCTTCAACCCAAATAAATCCCCATCTCTAGTTCTTGCTTCTTCCTGCTTTGTCCCAGAAGAAACATATAAGGACTGCCTCAGTGTGCTCTCATTACTGTTATAAATGTATCTGCTTCTGAACTCTTCCCTTGCTTCTTCTCTTTGATTACAATGATGAAAATGAACCTCTTCCTGCCCAAGGCATATCTACTACCTATATTTTGGATCCCAGCCCTTCCAGTCTCCTTGGGAACCTATGACTAACCTCTCTCCTCTCCCTCTCAGCTAAGCTATCTAAACAAGTTTTCATCTCCTCCCTTATTTCTCTAGCACCCAGGTGGCACTAGTGGTAAAGAATCTGGCCTGCCAATGCAGGGGACACAAGAGACGTGAGTTCAATCCCTGGGTTGGGAAGATCCCCTGGAGAAGGGAATGGTAACCCACTCCAGTATTCTTGCCTGGAAAATTCCAAGACCAGAGGAGCCTGGCAGGCTATAGTCCATGAGTCACAAAGAGTCGGACATAACTGAGCATACACATACACACACATAGAGTATCCTTTTCACCCTCACCACCCCACTGAAAGTGATCCTGCCACTGTGGCTATAGTGGATGCTGTGGTGACCACCCACATCAATCCTTTCAGGACTGAAGTACTCATTCCCCAGCTTCCAGGATTTGATCTGCTGGTGGCTTACAACTGAAGTCTCAGGAATTTCTCTGAGTTGCAGAGAACTTCCTCATCCAAGGTTATGTTACTATCCCAAATGTATCAAATGTGTAACTATCAAATGTTACTATCCCAAATGTATCAAGTGTGTAACATGTATCACATGTTAAACATATTTAAGGACTGGCCAATGTGCAGTAAAATGGCCCAGCCCTCTGGTTCAACTGGAATACCTCAGAAGGGTTATTCCAGCTTCAGATCTCCCTGTGGAGATCAGGTGAGGTTTCTGTCGCAACCACCTGGCAGTTCAGTTCCTCCATCTTCCTAATGCTGTTTTGCTCCCAGCTTCTCTCATAGAAGCCCTCCTCCAGAAAGCGCTGCTCCACTGCTCTCCAGAACACTCCTCAGCAAACCTCCTACATGCAAATCCTGAAGCTTCAAAGTGAGTCTTGGGAGAATCAAACCTGAGAGGGCTGATGTCAAAGTAGACCTATGGAGCTATTCCAAAATAAGATTTTAGAGTGATGTCAGTTACGGACTGGTTAGCAATGAGGACCCTTCTCTGGCGGTACCTAGTCCCTGATGAGCGGCGGCAGTGCAACTGCATTGCTGAAACTGCCGGTGAGAGGGAAGGCACGGGCTGGTGCAGTGTTTCGGGCATTTGAGAGCACGGGAAAAGCAGCAATGGCAAGGGCTATGGAACTAGGTAGCTATGGCTAGGGGCAGTAAATACAATGAAGAACGTAAACGAAAGGCTGAGGATGGTCATCACCAACTAAAGGCTATTGTGTGGAGGCTGGAGTGTCTATCTGGCAGCATATAAAGACAGGGTTATCGCTCTCTCAGGTAAGTGCTGTGCACTCACTGATCCAAAGCAGGTGTTTCTACCTCTATTAGGAAGGAAGACCAAAAGCAGTAGACATTCACATGTAAATCAACAGCAGCATACATTTACATGCTTCAACCAGAGCTATGTTAATTTTCTAGTCCTCTGTCTTAATATAGTCCCAAGGGACCTGGATGACCTGGACAATACAAAGAAATTCATGCTGGTCCCAGATCTCCATGATAGCATGTTAACTGTATCGGGTGAGCAAATTGTGTCAACTACATTGGTTAGACATGCTTTCCAGGAGATGAGAGGTAAAACGTAGAAAAGATCAGGAGACTGAGAAAAGAACATATGGGATGATCCATGTAGACACACAAACAAATGCAGAAATCAAAAATGAAGCTCTTTGTATCACATGTTAATCCCAGAAAGCATCATACTTAAAAGAGGCAATGAACAACCATGCAGACAAAGTGAGTTGGCCGGTTCAGTTGACACTAGCTAGCTTTTGTCCTCATCCACTCTACTCTTAATGCAGTAGGCTCATAAATGAACCGGTGGTGGCGGGAGAAGGGAGGAAAGTCACGCACAGGAAAGAGAAGAGCTCTCAAAGCGGTTTAACCTAACTGCTGCTGAAGGGCCAACCGGCCAGAAACAGAGGACTGTGGTACGCCCCCCACCCACAATCAATACTAGGCTAGTTAATATGCAAAATGTGAAAAATTACAGTCAGTGTACCTGATGCGAAGAGCTGACTTGTTTGAAAAGACCCTGATGCTGAGAAAGATTGAAGGCACGAGGAGAAGGGGACGACAGAGGATGAGATGGTTGGATGGCATCACTGACTCAATGGACATGGGTTTGGGTGGACTCCGGGAGTTGGTGATGGACAGGGAGGCCTGGCGTGCTGCGATGCATGGGGTCGCAAAGAGTCAGACACGACTGAGCAACTGAACTGAACTGTACAGGGAAAGACAGAGTGGGAAAGGCAGAGTAGGTACAAAGGGGGCAAGAATAAATATTTTAAATCGAGTGGTCAGGAAGTAAGTGACTAAAGTGTCTTATCAGGTAACTGAGGAAGTAAGTTATGTAGATATTATCAGGAAATTACTAGAAAAGATTTGCAGCAAAAGAATACTTGGTATATTCCCAGTGTGGCTGTAACAAAGAGAGCAAAAAGAATCAAAGTTAGAGACACGGTAAGAAGGCAGCAATTAGGCTGGTGCAGAGAGCCATTTAAGCCACCAAAAGGACCTTGGTTTCACTCTCTTTGGAAGAAATGAGAGGCAATCCAGCAGACCATTATAAAGTGAGAAATGACACAACCTGACCTACCCTGTACAAAACCACTTTTTTTGTGCCTGGACCTTTCATAGTCTGAGGTCTATGGAGCCCTTCTTAGCATGTTTTTTAAACACATTAAAAAAAAATACACCACATACACCATGGAAATCATTTATAAAGAACTAACGATAAAAATATATTTTTAAATTTGTGACATAATATGTGAGTTTCTAGACTAACGTATCAAGTAGCTATGCCTAGAGGCAGGTCTAATAACTACTGTAATTTCAAAGCAGTTATGAGCAAGAAAGTGGAAGTGAAAGTGAAAATGTTAGCCACTCAGCCATGTCCAACTCTTTGCAACCCCACGGTGTATAGCCTCTGTCCATGGAAATCTCCAGGCAAGGATACTGGAGTGGGTAGCCGTTCCCTGCTCCAGGGGATCTTCCCCACCCAGGGACCGAACCTGGGTCTCCCGCACTGCAGGCAGATTCTTTACCATCTGAGCCACCCAGGAAGCATCTGTAACAATGGCAATGTGTTATGAAAATATCTGAAATCTGCAGGTATACCTGTGACTTTGTTGTCTACTTTTACAATTAAAGGAAGTGCTAAATTTCAGCTAGAGCTTAGTGAGAGGAAAGAAATTATTATTCAGGTTCACAGAAATTGGGAGAACCAGATACTGACCTTCTAAGCCAAGCCATAGAATTTTAAATAACCATTATTAATAAATTAAATGACAAGGTAAAATTTTATATTTGTTGTTGCTATTTAGTTGCTAAGTCACGTGACCCCATGGACTCAACATAAACCATGAGGTCTTTCATGACCCCATAGACTACAGCCCAACAGGTTCCTCTGTCCGTGGAATTTCCCAGGTAAGAATACTGGAGTGGGTTGCCATTTCCTTCTCCTGAGGATTTTTCCAACCCAGGGATCAAACCTGCATCTTCTGCATTAGCAGGTGGATTCTTTACTACTGAGCCACCAGGGAAGCCTAGTAGAAAGAATTCTCAAAGAATTCTGGAGTATACACACACACAGTACTCAACCATAAAAAAGAACAAAATTTTGCCATTTGCAACAACATGAAGAGACCAAGAGGGTACTATGCTTACTGAAATATGTCAGACAGAGAAAGACAAATACTATATGTTATCACTTATATGTGGAATCTAAAAATAAATAAATATAATGCAACAGACTAAGAGATATAAAGAACAAACTCATGGTTACCAGTGGGAAGAGGGATGAGGAGACAGGCAAGATAGGGGCAGAGGATAAAGAGATACAAACTACTATCTAGAAAATAAATAAGATATGAGGATATATGTACTATATATATATATATATAGTACAGCATAGGGAAGAGCACCAATACTTGATAACTTTAAATGGTATATAATCTATAAAAATATTGAATCACTATCTAATAAAACTGAAACTAATATTATAAATCAACTATATTTTAATTTTAAAAGACAGGTAGAAAAAAAAAAGCAGGTAGAAAATCAAATTAATAATCAAAGCCCAAAATATAAAATTTCTCTATCAAAAATAAAAATGATCACATTTTTTTAAAGCTGTATTCAGCTATAGTGTCCTCTATGAATGTAATTCTATTGCCAGAAAATTAATTAAATTCCTTGATTTATCCTAACAGCCCAAACTCAAAATAAAATTGGCTTCAACAGTAAAACAATTTTAAGAAAATGTTAGGTCGTTTAGTCCAATTTACTTTCTAAGTCTATAATTTTAAGGCTGAGAAATAAATAGGTATTTCATTTTAAAAAACTATTAATTCACAATAACTGTGTCTTCTAAAAATAGAATATACACAAAAAGTTAGAATTCTGGTATGTTTAGTTATGGCTGAGTAAGGTTATTCCTCCTGGTTGGTTACCAAATCCAAATCAGATATTTACCAATGAAAGTGCTTTTATGCACAGCCACCACTAACTAGAGACGGCTGCTCAAAATTTATACTGTTTCTCCTAAAATGATGAAATGCTAGCTGATAGTATCTGAAATATTTATTCTGCAAAAAGTCATTCTTAATGTACAAATTCAGAGTACTGACTCCAATGGCAAAGATAATTCAAACAAAGATCTGAGTGAGCTCTGAGGTTATAATATGTGACAATGTGAGGGATTTCACCACAATCCCCAAGATCAGTGCGTCAAGGTAGGTGAGAAATTGAAGCACCCAAACTAGATGCTCATGATAAAGGAACCTACAGACGTGAAGGAGAGGCTACTGCCCAGGGTCCCTCCTTCCTATAAAAGAAAAGTCTCTCTGGCCTTATGACATCCTTTCTGAAATATTGGGAAAAAATGAGGTCCTCAGCAAAATTCTGACCAGAGCCCCAAGTTCAAATTAAGTCTGTAAGTAGGCATCAATACTAATAAAATATAAGGTCACTTGTTTGACCAAATGTGTCAGCTGTTCATTTATTCCCTCAACTCCAAATTCACCCTTCACTGCTTACTCTGCAAAAATGGATTTGGGCCCTTTAAATATTTTCCCTATGCCAACTGGCACGATGCTAATCTTGTCCTTAGAGAGTGCTAGAAAGGCATTCCAGGAGAAAGGGGTTTTCCTCCCTGGAGCTTGTGTGTTCCTCTTTGTAGGTTCCTACACCACACATGGCTTCTCCAGTCTCCAACCCCTGCCATTGATGCAGTTGCTCCAAGACCAGGCTCGTGGAGTGCACAGCAATCAGTAGCCAGTAGCACCCAGCAGATTCCCTGGTACTTCCCTCAGTCAGTTTTATATCAGAGTGGTCAAGTGAAACAAGTTTCTGGCAAGTACTCCTGTCACAGAAACTTCTTTATCATTTAGTGAGCCACAGCCTTGCCCTCTCAAATAAGGTCTAAATCTCAATCCTGGAAGCCTCCTCCTTAAACATCCTATATGCTAAGAGTAAGGCTGCTTCTCTTATTTGCTATTCCTATATTCTTCAGAGTTCACTTTACTTTTTAGTAGCCAATCCCTCATTACACCAATTCCATGATACAGTTAGTATTTCGTTATAGTATGCTTTCCCTGTTCAAATTACTGTGAATTCTCTCTTAATCAGCCTCTGACTTACCAAAATCTCAAGTTATATTTCAATTAATATCAGGAACTGAGACAGCTATAGGCCATTTAGTCCAAGTTTTTAAATATATGAACAAAAGGGTCAGAATTTTGATGATTAGTCAGCTAAGACTGCTAAACCAAAGTCTATAAAGAGAGAACAGAATGAACCAATTAGATCACAGGGTGTATCTTTCTTAACAGCATTCCCATTTGGAGGAAGTCAATTTTCTTCAAGAACCACGACAGATCAAGTACTTTAAGCAACAACTTTGTTTTTTTCTGGTGAACCATTTTTGTTTCCAAAGGGAAATGAAAATCTAAAGAACATAGCAAAATTTAAGAAGACAAGGTAGTAGAAACAGTTCAACGGCTCCATTTCTCTGACAATCTATTTTACCAAATTGCTCTATTTACATTTGGAAGGAAATACAAAATTTTACCAATTCCACACTAATACTCATCTTAGTTTCACAGGAAAGCCTAACATTTTCCCTCTGTCTCATTTTATGTGCTCTCTTTGCCAACACTGAAATGAAATGTTCAGCATCAAGCTCACCATTCCTGTCCCACTTTGCTCTTAATTCTGCTAGCCACAGAGTTAAAAGGACAGGATTAAGAGTCATTAGACACAGTACTAAGGAGAATTAAAGGGCTTGTTCAAGGGGCGTAACATCTGCTCCTCAAATTCCTGCCTAAACAACTAAGATTCCGATCAAAGAGAAGAGAGGGAAAGGCAATCTGACAATAAACTGGAGTCATGAGGAAGTGAATGTTCTCTCAGGGAGTAACTCTGACACCAGAGGAAGGCTTAGTGACATTGCACAATTCTTTCTGTGAAGTTATTCATGGGGCAAGTGGGAATATACGAGTATAAGTGGAGGGGAGTGGGGAGGTGAAGATTGAGGATCCTTTTAAGTAGTTTTTGCTCTGCTAGCAAAACAAGCTGGGACATGCAAGACAGATAAACACAGCTGTTTGGGGCTGTCACTTGGGGCTCAGGAGCCAAGGTGTCCTGATATAGTGAAAAGCGCGCCGGAATGTGAGTCAGGAGGCCCGCGATCCAAGTCCTCAGTCTATTGCTAACTAGCTGTGTGGCGATGAGCAAGCCCTTTGGCTTTGCAAGATTCAGTCTCCCCATTTCTTTCCAAATTAGTAGATGAACCAGATGAGAGCGCTATGCAGAGAAGCTCCGGAGACAGCGTTCATGTACCGCTGAGTCCCGGTTTCCTCCACTGAAAAACCTAGAGAAGTAACACCTACAGGACTGAGATGAAGATTAAAAATAAGACGCATTTAGCACAGTATATGAAATAAGTAGTTGCTATTTTTACTACTTCTTTACTTCCAAGGGCTCTTTAAGATTATTTGAGGGGGATAAAATCTTGATAGCTAACTGTAATGAACACATTTGAATCAAATACATGGAATATTTCAAATTCATTACAAGACAAGTTAGTATAAGTTTAGCATGTGCTTTAATTACTATTAACCAAAGTGTTCAAGAGAAATATCCTTACATCTTTTTTCATTTTTTGCACCCACTCACAAAACTCAAGTGCTATGCCAAATATAACTACTACTATGTTCTTGAAAATGAGAGGCAATAATAGAGAAAATGTAGTTTCAGATTGGCATGCCATCTTCCTACAGAATTTGATGAAATTGTCTGTTCCTTCCAGGTATGTAAAATATATTATCTAGTGCTTGGAACAGGACAAGAAAGTGAGAAACATGAGACAGAATATCAACGGTTTCTGTATAAAAATATCAAAAAACACTAATATATTCTATGCGGAAATAAATCTCCAGCTATTCAACATTTTAGCTTTTACACTTAACAAGAGATTTCCAATGCAAAATTAATTAGGAATATATCACCTATTGGCTTAATATACTAAATGTTAGGAAGCCAGTAGTAACTTTACAAAATAATATATCTGTCGAACAAAACTAAGGCCACAGAAAACATCTATCCAGGAATAAACACTAAAGCTAATCAATAACTCTCCCATTAAAATGTATATTCTTACTTATAAATGTGATAAAATTACTCTGTCACTCAAGTGCAGACTATAAGTTTTATGATTTTATATGATCTCACAAGCAAGCTCCATGGTAAAAGACAATGAACCTAAATATTTAAACAGTACATTTTCGTATCTTCTGAGGATTAGAGAAATACGATCAAGAACAGCCAACCAATGAGGATGATTAGCAAAAACTAAGTCCTTGCTCTGATTATTCCTAACAGCTTGCTTTATGATATGTCAAGAATAACTCAAGTCTCAATTCTAACAGCAGAACAACAGGAGCTCAGCATTTAACAAAGTATAAAAGGTGCTAAGAGAGCAACTATGGGAGAGCCCTAGTTTAGACAGCCTCTCTAGAAAAGCAACATTTTGGTGTAACCTAAGCATACAAAGAAGTTAACCATGTTTGTGAGTAGGGAGCAGGTAGCAACCCATAGATAGAGCATTCTAAGCAGGAAAAAAGTCTTGTGTAAAATCCCTCAGCCATTTTGTTGAAGAAAATTCAAAAAAGAGAAGTGGGGCGAGGCCAGATCACATAGGATTTTACAAATCATGGCAAAGCATTCATCAGTTTCAGTAAAAATGCATCAGAACTGTATTAAGCAGTTTGGCGGGTTTGGTGAGGGAAAAGAGACTGCAGCAGTGCTCTCAGTGAGATTTAACCAAGGAAGATGCTGGAGTTGAATTCTGAAGGAGGAATCTGGAAGAAACTGGAGAGGCAGGAAGCACATGGAGTATAGGTAAGGATGAAGAAAGGACCAAGTACAGGAGAAGGAGGGGAGAAAGAGGGGACAATGAACTAACTGCAATAAAACTTCATGTTGTGAAGTCAGACATAAAGATAATGACAACGATAAAGTCCTTTGAAGTTCAGGAGAAGAATAAAAACATAAGACTAGAAATTAAGGATTTTTGAAAGATCACCCAAGAATGTTAAAATGTCAATGTAGGGGAGAACCTGAAGACAGAGCATAAAGAATATAAAGACAGGGTCCTTGGGACTTCCCTGGTGGTCCAGCGGCTAAGACTCCATTCTTCCAATGCAGGGGGCCAGGGTTCCAACCCTGGTCCAGAAACTGGATCCAACAAACCACAACTAAAAGATCTTGCATGCTGCAAATAAAAATTATACATGCTGCAACTAAAAAAAAAAAAAATGCTCTGCATCACAAGGAAGACTGCAGATCCCACATGCTGCAACTAAGACCTGGCACAGCCAAATACATCACTAAATACTAAAAAAAGAAAAAAAAAAAAAAAAGGAAGGTCCTTCTCAAAAAGAAGAGCTATAGAAGATTTGTACAAATAATAGCTGCCAAGTTATGCATTAGATTTCCCTAATCCAAATATCAAAAGAAATAACCTCAAAAAACATATCAATAGGTAGAAATATCAGAATTAGAAACTGAAAGACCTGAAAGATAGAAATTATCCAGAAATTTTTACAGAAAAGGACTAGAGTGATTAGAAAAATACCTCCCCAAAAGAGTACAACAGCTTCATATGAAAATATCCCACAAATCAAGAATTCATACGGAAATACATTCTCAAAGTAGAGAGACTGCCCTAATGAAAACAGTTATCACATTAGGTAGCTAGCAGCTAAAAAGGATGTTCAAGAGATGACACAGGGGTTGACAAAACAAAGATGGACCAACTAGTCAGAACTCTAACAAACTAGCTTCCCGGAAAACAGAATATGCAACACATGAAGTGGAAACTTCCTTGAGAGGATTATTCCTAGACCCAAGTCCCTCGAAACTCCCTTGGACCAGAGGTTTGTTCCACTAGCTACAAGCTCTTCTTTAAGGAAGTGAGGAGACTCAAGAAGAATCTATTCACAGCCTCTCTGTCACCAGGCAAGGAGAGTAAAATAAAAAGGATGAGATTCTAGACATAAGATCGCAAACTTTCACCGTAAAGGGCCAGATTGAAAACATGTTAAGCTCTGCAGGCCATACCCAATCTCTGTCATGTATTCTTTCTCGTTGAATTCTGTTTTACAGTCTTTTAACACTGTATAATTTTTAGTTCAAGTGTCAAACAAAGAAAGTCCAAACCAACTCTTGTGTTTAGTCTCTCAGTCGTGTCTAACTCTTTGCAAATCCATGGACTGCAGCCCACCAGGCTCCTCCATGAAATTCTCCAGGCAAGAATGCTAGAGTGGGTAGCCATTCCTTTCTCCAGGAGACCTTCCTAACCTGGGGATCCAATCTGGTCTCCTGCATTGCAGGCAGATTCTTTACTGTCTGAGCCCCCAGGGAGGCCCTACTAAAGCAAATCTACTATTTGCGTGTGCTGTGCTAGGTCGCTTCAGTCGTGTCCGTCTTTTGAGACCCCATGGACTGAAGCCCACCAGGCTCCTCCGTCCATGGGATTCCCCAGGCAAAATACTGGAGTGGGTTGCCATTTCCTTCTCCAAGGGATCTTCCCAACCCAGGGATGGAACCCATATTGCTTATGTCTCATGCATTGGCAGGCGGGTTCTTTACCACTAACGCCACCTGGGAAACCACCTATCCTTCAGTATATACAAAAACAAAAAACAAAAACACAGCCAGGAACTAGATTTGGCCCTTCAATCAAATTTGGCAGGCAAATTTGCCTGCCAATACAGGAGACTTAAGAGATACAGGCTCAATTCCTGGGTCAGAAAGATCTCCTGGAGGAGGGCATGGCACCCACTTCAAAATTCTTGACTGGAGAATCCCATGGACAGAGAAATATGGGAGGCTACAGTCCAAGGATCATAAAGAGTCAGACATGACTGAAGCGACTTTGCATGACCACAGTTTGCTAACAGCTGTTGTATAGTATAAAACACAAAGAACATACCTACAAAATAAATTTTTAAGGAAAAAGAACACATATTCAGACTGTCATTGCTGCATTGTAAAACTAAAATTCAAGAAAGCATATCCATTGCTATTTTATACAATGCTGCAAAAAATAAACTTGTCCCTGGGCTTCCCTAATGGCTGAGTGGGTAAAAAGTCTGCCTGCAATACAGGAGACACAGGAGATGGGGGCTCAAACCCTGGGTCAGAAGATCCTCTGGAGGAGGAAATGGCAACCCACTCTAGTATTCTTGCCTGGAGAATCCTATGGACAGAGGAGCCTAGCAGGCTACTATCCATGGGGTCACAAAGAGTCAGATATGACTGAGCTACTAAGCAGACACAGGGTTCCTTGGTCATTTCCATGTGTGGATATATCTGTCAGAGAAGCTCCTTAAATTGGGCTCCTGAGTCAAAGAGTATATATCCATGTTTATAATTCAGAAGATAACACCAAATTGCCCTCTATAGAATGGAACTAATTTACACTCCAGGCAACAATGCCTGAAAGTGCTTATTTCTCCAGATCTTATCAACACAGTTTACATTTTACATCTTGACAGATATTATCAAATTGTTCTTTAGAAAAACAGCTTAATAATTGATATCCCACCCTTTCTTTCTCCCCAAATTTGTCTTCTTGCTACATAGGATAATAGAGATCTGTCTCATCTTTGCCCATCTTACAGGGGGATTTTCATTTTTTTCTTCAATTGTTACTGAAGTTGAGTACAATGTTTATTAGTCAGTTGCATTTCTTATGCTGTTATCTGTTGTTTTCTTTGAAATTTTTAATTTTCATATATTTCTCTTTATTGATTTGTAGAAACTCATGTATTATGTATAGCTAGCAGCCCACTGCTTTCAAAATGTATGTCAACTTTTTATGAGCTTATAATCTGTCATTTAATTTTGCCTCTGTTAGCTTTTGTTTTCTAAAGTATAACATACCTTTTTAATTATAAAAGCAATTCATGCTGTTTTGCCATATTATAGAAAGTAGAAGTTCTTCATTACTCCTATGTAATTTTATGTCCAATCCCAAGATGGAATCTCTTAAACTTTCCTTTGTAACAGAAAGACAGAAACATATAAGCTGCATATTATAAAAATCAGATTTGTTTGAATACTATTTTTCATTTAATAAATATTTGTGGAAATCTTCCTATTTATAAAAGTTTCCAGAAAATATGGTTTATACTAACAAAAGCAGAAAATAGGCAAGGACAGACAGTGATATTTAAAAGCAAATTAAAGCAGCTCTTCAAAAGACACTATTCTGAAAATGAAAAGCAATATACAGACTGAGAGGAAATATTTGTGATAAACATATCTTATAAAGAACTTTATAAACCAATCCAAGAAAAGCAACTAAACTTTAGAAATGTACAAAAGATTTGGACACTTCACCAAAGAAAATAACACAAATAAGAACAAAAAAGGATGCTCACCAGTCATCAGGAAAATTTAAGTTAAAACTCAACTATACAACACCTACAGGTTTCCCCGGTGACTCAGGGTAACAAATCTGCCTGCAATGCAGGAGATATGGGTTCGATCCCTGGGTGGGGAAGATGCCCTGGAGGAGGGCATGGCAATCCACTTCCGTATTTTTGTCTGGAGAATCCCACGGACAGAGGAGCCTGGCGAGCTACAGTCCAGAGGGTCGTAAAGAGTCAGACACGAATGAAGCAACTGAGCAAGCATGCATGCATGTAACACTACACATGGAAAAGAGTGGCTAAATTTTGATAATACCAAGTGCAGGTAAGCATGAAATGACTAGAATCCTTATACGCTGCTCCTAAGAAAGTAAAAATGGTTCAGCACTTGGGAAAAGTTAAGCAATTTCTTATAAAGTTAACACACAAAATGCATATGGTCCAGTAAGTCTCTCTTAGGTATCTACCCAAGAAAATTAAAACATCTGTCTACAAGAAGATCTATATGGAAACATTTATAGCAGTCTGATTCATAATACCTGGAAACTAGAAGCAATCCAAATGTCTATCAGCTAGTGAACAGATAATCTGTCTGATGTATATTCATACAACAGAATACTACAGAACAATAAAATGGGGGAAACACCGCTGATAGAGGCAACAACAAAATCAGATCAGTGGTTTTCTAAGGGTCAGGAGACAGGAAAGACTGCAAAGTCACTAGAAGGAATTCTCTGGGATAGCAAGAACATTCTATAACTTGTGCTTAGTCATAATATCACCACTACCATGTGGTGGTGGTGATAATATGACTATGCATTTCCCCAAACTCATAAAACTGTACACTTAAAAAAAATGAATTTTGGTGTAAATAAATTATACCCCAATAAATGTGATATTAAAGAGCTAATAATCTTTAAAAGTTCATTAAAAACCATGAAAAACTAAATCAAAACAGTAAGAAATTAGTAAAGTAGACTGATTTAAAAGATTCTCACAGACTGTAGCAAAAAAAAAAAAAAAAGATAAAGAGAACTAGGTCAGAAAGAAGAAAAGGAAAATGGAGAAGAAATAATAGATCTGGATAGCCAGTAGGCCTAAAAGAAAATTAGGACAGAAATAGCTTAAACAATAGCCTAAATGTTTAGAGATACAATCCAATCTTAGGATACTAACAAAATCTTAGTAATGGGAAGTAATACATAAAAGATAACAATGTGTGAGTCTGTGTACTGAAATTCCTTCATGCTAAACAATACTAAGATAATAATTATTTACAGTGCATCACTAAGCACCCAGCACTGAGCCACACATTTTGCATACATTATTCATCAATTATTATCACAAGCCCAAAGAAATGGAATTATTTTATTTTGCAGGGAAAGAAAGCAAGGGTCAAAGTGATCACACTTGCCTAGTCACACAGAAAATGAATTGGTAAAAGCAGAATTCAAATGCAGATTTCTACGACACTGAATCTTTGCTCTTATCCATCATGCACACTGACTCTAGATTAGTTGAAGAAGTGAATTTAATATAAATCAGTTTGCTACAGAAAAGAAAGAGGGAGAGGAAATATTTCGACAGAAGTCTGGGAGAGTAATGAAACTTCCTTCTACCTCCATGATAACTGACAGATAGGACACAAGGTCAGCTGCTTAAGCAGAGCATCATGCCAATGACCAGAGCAATGACTCACCCGTTAGATTTCTCGTATAGAAATTTTTACATTGCTGAATCAAGCATTCACTCAGGAAGACGAAATATTAATTAACGGTGGATTTTTTTTTTCTTTGAACTCTGGAACTATTTAATCAAAAGAAGAAACTAACAGATATATGCCAAGGACTACAAATGCCACTTTAAAAAGTAGAAATCACAGTTCAGGAGCAGTCACTTTTAATATAAAATGAATGGAAATGATAAGATGCATTAAAATTCGTTAAGCAGTTACCTTGAGATTATATATCATATTATTTAGCTCATAAAGAGCAAAACATACCAACCCGAGACCTGAAGTCCAATGCATCATAACAATGCAGAGCCAGAGATTTCAAAAACTGCCGACTCCTTATTTACCCTGAACTGATATGGTTTAAGTTAAAATTTTTCAATTTTACTGGAAAAGAAATTTTATACTTCCTTTCTTTTTGGAAAAAAAAAAGGGGGAGTACATCTTGGTGGAAATGCCTTCTTATTCTACACAAAAAGATATTTGTGGAGAAAAACATGAAAGCATTCCATTATTTACTACTTATTTAATGAATAACTAGTTCTTACTATATGACAGGCACTATTCCAGGTATTGAAATACAAGTAAACAAATATAAAAAACAGGTCATTTCTGCTGTAAAGAAAACAAACCAGAACAGTGCATAGAGTAGGTGGTGGTAGAGAGGTGGGAAAATGAGCTACTTTTAACAGGATTATTAGGAAAGGTCTCTGAAGAGTTGCCGACATCTGAGACACAACTCAAGAGGTCACTGGATTTTAGTCAATGAGATAAAATACACAAATTGTGTAAGTTGACGACAGAGAGGGTTAACAGAAACCCAGGAAATTAAGCAAAAAAAAAAAAAAAAAAAAAAAATTCCTTAAGCTTATATAATATTACAATGAAAATATCTGAAAATATCAATATATTCAGGTACACAGCATATATATCAAAGAATACTAACTGTACTTAACCACACATCTTTCACCTCATAGTAAAGCTTTCTGGTGATGCACACAATCCCACACTGACCTCTACACAGAGCATGTCAACAACCTCCTTTCTAATTAGTAAACCACAAGAAAGTCCTGTCATTCCCAAGACTATCCTGACATACCAGGAATAACTTTTGTGATTTAATTAACCTACTAACTCTTGGCTCAGTAGTAAAGAATCCGCCAGCAATGCAGGTGACGCAGGTTCAGTCCCTGGGTCAGGAAGATCCCCTGGAGGAGGGCATAGCAACCCACTCTAGGATTCTTGTCTGGAGAATCGCCATGAACAGAGGAGCCTGAGGCTACAGTCCATGGGGTCACAAAGAGCCAGACATGACTAAGTGACTGAGCACACACACATGCACTAACTCTACAAATGAAGTTATCCTGTAACTTTTTCTTTCTTATTGATGATACCCAAGATTAGTTGCAAATAAATAAAAGCTCGTTATGCAAGACTGAGTGTGAATATATAACGAGGCTTCTTTTTCTAACAACTCTTATCAAAGTATAGATTTGCAATGACTATAAAAGCAAATACTGATCACTCCATACCCACAGGAATGATTATCATCAAAAAGACAAATACAAATGCTGGTGACCAATGGTTAGTCCAATGGTTAAGGACTCACTGCCCAGGGCCCCAGGTTTAATCACCAGTCAGGGGCTTCCCTGGTGGCTGAGAGGGTAAAGCGTCTGCCTACAATGCAGGAGACCTGGGTTCAATCCCTGGGTCGGGAAGATCCCCTGGAGAAGGAAATGGCACCCCACTCCAGTACTCTTGCCTGGGAAATCCCATGAATAGAGAAGCCTGGTAGGCTACAGTCCATGGGGTCGCAAAGAGTCAGACACGACTGAGCAACTTCACTTTCAGGGAACTGAGATCCCCCATGCTATGCAGCATGTGGGTGGGGGGATGGTTGGTAAGAATGTAGAAAGACTGAAACCTTCTATATTGCTCATGGGAATTTAAAATGGTATAGCCACTTGGGAAACAGTTATTTTCAAGTTATTAATATGTTAAATATAGATTTACATTATGACTTAGCAATTCCCAATTTATGTTAAAAGAAATGAAAACATACGTTCATTAAAAGACTTGTTACACAAATGTTCAATAGCAGTATTATTCATAATAGCCAAAAACTGGAAACAACCCAAACGTCTTGCCAAATGGTGAATGGGCAAACAAAGCATGCGCGCACTCGCACTCTCTCTCTCTCTCTCTCCATATATATATATATATATTCATATATATATACATACATATATATATATATAAAGAATACTGGTCAACCATAAGAAGGAACAAAAGTCCTGATGTATGCTACAACATGGGTGAGCCTCAAAAATATTCTGCTAAGGAAAAGAGGCCAGATGCAAAAGATCACATGTTAGATCACAGAAGAGATCACATATGGTTCCATTTATCTGAGACATCCAGAAAAAGCACACCTATAAAGCAGATGAGTGGCTGCCTAAGGCTGGAGATGGAAATGGACAGTGACCACAAATGGGAAAGAGGTTTGTTTTTAGAGTGATGGTAATTAGATTGTGGTTGCACAACCCCATTGTTAGAAACTACTGAATTGCAGGCTTAAAAAGAGTGAAGTTTATGGTATATAAATTAAACTTCAATAAACTGAATTTTTTTAAGTAAATACTAAAACAAAAGAAACAAAGAAATTCAAATTAATTTTAAGATGCTGTTTGCTGAAACAGTATTATAAAGAATGAAACAGCCTCTCTATTGTGAGATAAACTGATTACGGCCCTCGGCCATAGCCCTCTCATCTGCCATCAGATGAGCAAGTTAATGAAAGCTTGCTTCGTGCAAGCACATCACTGTTTTACTGAGTTATAGTGATGACTCAATCTTCCCACCAATTGTCTCTATTATAACTACTTTGAAACTTTGTTCATATAACACTTTATGACAAAACAAGTTTTCACTTTGCTTTTATCATTTATATATGAAGGATGTCTCTGTTCCTTTCTCATGAGGCCATGGCAACTGAAAGTGAAAGTAGCATTTGAGCCCAGATGATTTTAAACACAAAGGTAAACAAATGCAGGCATTAGGGTTGTGCTAAATGATTAGCAACAGGAAAAAAACACAACATTTTTAAATTAATGAAAAGAATTCATGAGCCTCTGAAAATACACCCATAAACCCCAGTTTGAGAAATCTGTATTTATGCAAAGTCTGAGAAATTATTGAAGTACGCAGGGCTGTCTCACTTCACACTGAATGTTCATACAATTGAGTGGTTCTAGTTAAGTGTCCATTCACAAAATGCTTTGGGACGAAAGTCTCTATAATGCATGACCAAAAACAACTGTGTTTTCAGTTATGAGACTTTGGTGGACTTTCTAAGTGGAAACTTATTTTAACATCCATTAAAATAGCAATTTTAAAACAATGATCACCTGATGAAAAAATAGTAGAATTTACCCACTTGAAAAGGTTCAACATCTGACACAAATGATGAACTCTTGAAAACCATTATGGTACAGTAACAAAACTGCAAAAAATTTTCTCAAAAGTGAATGCAAATGTATAATCATTTAAATCAATACTATTAATTGAATTATGTTACATCTGACTAAAAAACACTTTATTGACTATTATCCCAGAACTTAAAGCAAGATACCAGGCTTACAAGTTTCCAAATAAATCGTTAACTTGTTAATCATTAGCAGACTAGATGATCATAGTAGAGGGATATAATTTATTTTCAACAACAACAAAAAAACTCATTCTGTACATCCCATTGAGTTTCTTTTTTATTTTTCATATCGAATACAGGCAACCCTTGTTTTGCATGGTTCTGATATGTATGAATTTCAGTTGCCATGGTTTAGATAAATAATACCAGATCCCAGCAACACAGCTCAAATTTCAGTTCCTATGGTATACTAACCGTGAGTAACCACATAAAGTACAAACTTTACTACTAGCATGTTAATCCAAAAATCACTATATAAATAGAACTGCGCATCGTTATCAATTGCCAATCATAGCACTTGTTTCAAAGTCTGTCACTGACTGGTCACTGCACATACGTTACTTAATTTATGCACAGACGACAAAACACACAGTTGTGTTGCCTCCTTGTCTCCCAGGGATAAAACCATGTGACATTTCACAAAATGGATAATCAAAAGGGGGTTATGTGACCATGTCGACATTTTAAAATGTACACAAAAGGCATTTCATTTCTTGCTATCTCATCTTGAGAAACACTCAATTTACACATATGCCCAATGAGGTATAGAAGTAATCATGTCATCATTTATTTGGAATAGTAAAAAAGTTGCCGCAACCATAAAGTCCATCAAGGGGAGAATAGCTAATCAGTGTAGTGGTGTTCAAAGTATGTCCTCAGATCAAGGTGGCATGTGGGAACTTGTTAGAGATATAAATTCTTAGCCTCCCCAAACCTAAAGAATTTGAAACTCTAAAGGTAAGGCATAGCACTTAATATTTTAACAAGCCCTTCATATGGTTCTGACACCAATTAAAGCTTTAAAACCACTTAACTATGGTAAATTATACATAGTATGCTAATATAGCATTTAGAAAGAATATAGCAGTATACATGTAGTGATATAAAAAAATCTCCAAGCAATACTGTGAGTGGGGGAAAAAATTATGGAACAACAACCACCTGATACCATTTATGAAAATAAATATAAAATGTACTTGTTTTTTGATATGTACATTTGATATCTGTTGATATCTGCATGAAAAAACCTCAAAGAATTTAACACAATGTAAACAGTGATAAAATCTGGGGAAAATATTAAAATAAAGATGATAAAGAAAGAAGTTTAGTTTTATCTGAAATGTTTTAACTTCTGAATGAAAACATAACTTTATGTAGTACTTCATTAATTAAAATGCTTTCAAAAGAAGAGAATAGACAGTAGTCATCTTTAAGTGGGCTGAAGATAAATTCTTTAAAAAAATTCTTATTTTGAGCTATCTAAATGATCCAAAAATTCTCAACATTTTATGAAAAGTTTTACTTCATCTACATTTTCTTTTTGCATACAGAATACAACAGAAGGGTTTGTGATCTCAAGGATTCTATCAATAAATTTTAAATCTATATAAATACATAATTATTAAGAATCTGTGAGGAAACAAAGAAAGTAAAAAGTGACTAGCAGATTGGATCAGAGAAAATGTGATACTGATTTTCACTAAATAACAAAAGAAGACTTTAGAAACTAGAGATCCATAAATCTAACATTGATATGGGGCAAAAGTCCAAAACAAAGTTAAATAAGACTTCAAAATACCAAAGGATGCCTCAAAAAGAAGCTGAACAAGTGTTTTTTTTTAATTTGAGTTTTATATTGACAGATCAAGAAAACATTTAACATCACTCTTTTCAAGGTGTCCCAGGAGAGTGAGAATGAGGTTAAGAATATTACAGCATCAGTCCTTTGGCGAAATTAATCAGAGGTGCCCCAAATCCAGCACACCTTGCCTCAGTCTCACCCCTAAACTGAGAACTTCTGCCTCCCCTCCTGAATGGCTCTGGGGCTCCTCTGGGTGTGAATACCTCTTTGACACCCACTTATTCACCATAATGCTGCCTCTTGGATATCAGCCAAGTTCTGACATCTTTTATTACAGGTGAGGAGATGGTCTAAAAACAGCATACTGTGCTTTTGTATCTTGAAAACAGATTCCCTCAAGTTTTCTTGGCAGATAAAATAGAAATAATGCAGATGAGTGACAAAAGAAGAACTCAGCTGAGTAATTGGTATGCATAGATGCTCACAGGAGTGAACAACCTAATCTAAAAAGTTGTTTAGCAAATCAAAGTCAAAAAAAGAAGGGTTTCTAACGGCACACCAAAGTCTGCCCCTTGCAATATTTATCAAGTTATTAATTGAATAAGAACTTACTGCACATTTATCAAATTTGCAATTAGCAAAACTCAAAGATCTGACCATTACAGAAGAATTCCAAGTGTTTTATGTAATAATCATCCTCTCCAGGAGGTAGAGCTTAATTTTTCCACTCTCCCAAATGTGAGCAGCATTTATTGATTTGCTTCCAAGGTGTGGCATCTGGAAAAGTGAGGAAAAAGTAACTCTACAGTGGAGAAATCTTACAAACATAATAGCATGTATCTCTGAAATGTGGTAAGAAGGGCACTTCACCTCTGTGATATTCAGCCCAAAAACCCATAGCCTCAGTCTAACCATGAGAAAAACATCATTTAAAAAATAATAATAAATCAAAGGATATTCTACAAAACACCTGTCCTGTACACCTCAAAACTGTCCAGGTCATGAAAAACAAGGAAAGACTGAGATACTATTATAAATCAGAGGATATTAGACAGACCTGAAGACTAAATGCAATGTAGTATCTTAGAAGGGATATTGGTTTTTAAAAAGTGAAATCCATGGAGAAGGAAATGGCAACCCACTCCAGTATTCTTGCTTGGGAAATTCCATGGACAGAGCAGCCTGGTGGGCTACAGCCCACGGACGGTGTCACAAAAGAGTCAGACACGACTTAGTGATTAAACAACAACAAAGTATGTTAGCCATGGAACCAGAGTTCCAAGGTCCAGTAGAAACATATAAGAGAAAAACAAGCAATGAGAGGCTGGATAAGAAACTGGAAACAGAGTGCTAGTAAAAAAATAAATAAATAAAATAAAAAGTGAAATCCAAATAAAGTTTAGAGTTGAGCTAATGGTAATGCACCAACCTTGGCTTGTCACAGGTGTAACGTGACGTGGTAATGTAAGATGTTAATAATAAGAGGAACTGGGTTACGGGTGTACGTGAGCTCTAGACTACCTTATAGTTTTTCTGTAAATTAAAAATATTCTGAAATTAAAAGTTTACTAAAATTTTGAACTGAAAATATCAAATGATATCTTCATTTGAGTGCACACACCTATATTTTTCACCTCTTTCAACTGAAAAGGTCAAGAAGTAATGATACTCCAGTATCAGTGAACATGTGCAGCAACAAGATTTGCTCTTGAATACCACTCCCGCAACAAAACAGCTGTCTGTGGAAAAATCCTTACTCTGGGACTTGGAAAGGCATGTACTAGGATAATAAGTAAGCTTTTAAAGACTAATAAGGACATGTCAAAACAAAGCAATCAGGGACTCCCACTGGCCAAATCTTGGACAACTTAAACATCAAAAAAAAATAATGACTCCAACTGACTGAAACACAGGAAAATTTTAAAATCATAAATTGTGGTAATTGCAAAAGAAATAAAACACAATCATCACCACCAATAGCAACAACTCATTTAACAACACTAATCTGTAAGCTAAAAATGAGTAATAAAAGGGTAATAACTAAGCATTTATCCTGACTCTTCAGTAGGAATTGTATTTCAGGAGAACCAATTAATATCAGTTACTGAGGAAAAGTACTTCCTTTAGAAGAGTACCAACAGGTAAAAGTAGATGAAATAGCAGAATTAGAAAACCCCTATCCTGCGGTCCTCAATGAAACAAAATAAGTGATTCAGGTATGAATCATCAATGGATGATAAACTTATTAATTCAAAGGATGAATAGAATCTGGATATTAATGTGGTACCAAGGTATTTTCCCACAAAGTTCTTGCCTATCTCAAGTATGTAATATTAACTTTACAATGGAGGAATCAGATATTCCAACTTACCCCAGGGATCAGTCTTAATTTCTAGTCACTAACAGTGACAACAACCAGATAATATATGCCACCTGATATTAGACAATATGGATTATAATCAAGCCTTTGGATCTTCTATAGGAAATACTGGAGATAAAGAAAAAACTAGGATGATATCAAAAGGATCCAATTAGAAAATCAGGCAGAAAAATCTCATAGAGGATAACTAGACCTGTCTTTTAATAAGGCTATGGGAAAGAAAATGGTTAAGGAAGGGTCACTGTAGATTAAAAGATAAGTAAGAGACAAAACCAGTACAATATTGTAAAATATTTAGCCTCCAAAAAATAAATAAATAAATAAATAAATTTTTTAAAAATAAATAAATAAAATGAGATACAGTTAAAAAAAAAAAAAGAGAGAGGTACAAAATAGATGTGCTGTGTATTACTTGATTGGATCCATGTCTGACAAATCAGCATTAAAACACATTTTGAGAGCAAAGGAGGAAATTTAAATATGGAATATTAATTAGAAATATTGAGGAATTCTAAAGAATTTTGCTAAAATTAATAATGGAACTACATTTACATAGAAAGCATCTGTCATTTTAAAGGGAACACATTAAAGTATTTCAAAATGAAAGGTCTTTTTTTTAATATTATAGTTGATTTATAATATTAGTTTTAGGTGTGTAACAGTGCAATTCAATATTTTATGGATTACACTCCACTTAAAATTACTACAAACTAATGGCTATATTTCCGTATGTTATACAATATACCTTTGTTGTCTATTTACCTTATACACAGTAGTCTGTATCCCCTTAACACCCTACCCCTATGTCACCCCTCTCCCCACTCCTCACTGGTAACCACTGGTTGAGTCTCCCCGTCCATGAGTCTGTTTTGTTATATAAAAACAGTGTCTTCACTTTTAAATAATTCAAAAATTACAAAAATGAGCTGAAATAAATAAATAAAAAGATATTTATAACTGCTAAATCTAGGTAAAGAGTAGATGGCTATTATACTAACCCCTCTATTTGTCTCTCTATTTGAAATTGTTTACAGTAAAAAGTGAATTACAGATGAATAGGTAAATAGAAATAAAATATACACTGAGTCAATAAAAGGCTTCCCCAATGGTTCAGCAGTAGAGAATCTGCCTGCCTATGCCAGGAGCCGCAGGAAACAAGGGTTTGATCCCTGGGTTGGGAAGATCTCCTGGAGGAGGAAATGGCAACCCATGCCAGTATTCTCGCCTGGAGAATCTCATGAAGGATTCTTGCCTGGAGAATCCCATGGACAGAGGAGCCTGGCAGGCTACAGTCCATAGGATCACACAGAGTCAGACACGACTGAAGCAACTTACCATACACGCATGAGTCAAAAAAAAATCATAAAAAGCAGAGAGAGTCACATTATTTGGAGATCAGGAGCAAGTGATGGCAAAGTTAAATAGTTGTCATGATTTTTTTTTTTTTTAGTTGTCATGATTTAAAGGAGTAATATTCACATAACATTTGCAATTTTAGAGTTTTATATTAATTTTATATGTTGTCAAGAATTCTATTTCTTCCCATATAAACCTTTGATAGCTTACAATTACATACAGGATACAACAATTTAATTGCAGAAGAGAAAATAAGCTTATTCTTGGTTTTTTCCTGCGTTTTCCATTATAACAGTGTAGCAAATGACACATTTTAATAAATAATAGAGCACTGGCTTGAAACTCAAGAGACATGTATTCTCTTCAGAGCTGATTATTAACAAAGCACTGGATAGGGACTTCCCTGGTGGTCCAGTGGCTAAGACTCCATGCTCTCAATGCAGGCGACCCGGGTCGATCCCTGGGGAACCCAGGGAACTGATCCCACACGCTTCAACTAAGACCTGGTACATCCAAATTAAAAAAAAAAAAAAAAGCACTGGATTGTACTGAACAGGTCACGTTATAGCTGTAAAGATAGAAGGAAAGCATAGTCCCTTTATGTATCAAGAGACTATCATGTGGGGAAAAGGGGTATAAACAACATATTTTATGTACATTTTCAAAAGGTCATCATACTAACTCAAGATGAATATCACTATTTTAAATCATCAGAGCTATTTTAAATACAGCCATCACTGGAGATACTGGAGGGCTTTTTGTATTTTTTTGTTTTTGTTTTTTTGTCTTTTCCTTTCCAATTGATTATTTCTTTGACATGATCTATTTAGCAAATTTTCAAATCTTTACTTCAGAGAGCCTGCAGAAAAATCCCAGCATCTCGTTTAGATGCTCTAACCATCACTTTCATCACAAAAGGTTCACAGAAGCAAACACTCAACAGTCCAGAGATAGGAACTTTCTCTACACAGTTAATGGAACCCAGAGTTTACAAGTAGAGATTAAGCAAAGAAACATTACCCTTACAAGTTCAGGTTGAAGACAAAACTAGATTTATACCCCATTCACGTAAGAGTGAAACTGGGTGCAAATAACTTCAGCTAATCCACATATCTTGAATATTTTTAAATCTCATCGTTGAAAGCTCATTTACAATATACATCATGCAAGTTAACAAGTTTAACCAATAAAATCCATTTCTGATATCCAATAAGCTAAAAGAGCAAAGATGGTCCAAAACAGAAACAAGAGGGTGGCTTACAGTAGCAACCCATACAGGGCTTTATGATCCAATGCTAGCTGATCACACCTGCACAGTGCAGGACCGACGAGCACTTGGCTCTGGGCTTAACATACGCTATACACATATATACAACATTGCACAGTAGCTGCTGAGGTGTTTTAAAGTAAACTAGACAAAGTCATAATTTCTAAATAAAAATATTTTAAGAGAACACAACAAAAGACAGAAAATGTTTTTAGAACAGATTCATGTAACTAAAGGGAACTTACTAAAATAAAAGGCATACTTTCCTTTCATCTGAATAACAAAGGTAGAATACAGTCATGTAAACTTACTGTATTCTGATAAAAATCATCATAAATGGAATTCAAACGACCAGAGACTCTGTCTTCAAAAATGAAGATATTAAGTTGCATAATACATACCATTCACAGGGCTGAAGGGATCGAAATGCCTTAAAAGAAGCATCCATTCCAGCAAAATCCCAAAATTTAACATCATAGTCATATCCTCCAGTCACCAAACGGGCACCTGAGGGATCCAGACCCAAAGCAGAAACCTGTTATTAAAAAAGAAAAAATTAAATGGAGAGAAACTATTTATAGTCTATTATAACCCCCATTTCCTTTCTCTAACCCTGCTGCTCTGCTGCTGCTGCTGCTAAGTCGCTTCAGTCATGTCCAACTCTGTGCAACCCCATAGACGGCAACCCACCAGGCTGCTCTGTCCTTCGGATTCTCCAGGCAAGAATACTGGAGCTGGTTGCCATTTCCTTCTCCAATGCATGCATGCATGCTAAGTCGCTTCAGTCATGTCTGACTCTGTGCAATCCTATGGACAGCAGCCCACCAGGAGGCTCCTCTGTCCACAGGATTTTCTAGGCAAGAATACTGGAGTGGGTTGCCATTTCCTTCTCCTCTCTAACCCTACTTCCTACTTTATAGGCAATGAAAATATAGATCACTAACTGCTGTTACTTATGAAAAGTAAAAATGGACTGCACCCTCTAAATCATTTGATTTTATTATGAGTATTATTTCCTTAAAATACAAGAAAATATTTTTTTAGTTTATTGTAATTGGAGGACAATTATAGTATTGTGATGGGTTTTGCCATACATCAACATGAATCAGCCATAAGCATACATTTGTCCCCTTCCTCCCGAACCCCCCTCCCTCTTCCCTCCCCAACCCATCCCTCCAGGTTGTCACAGAGCACCAGCTTTGGGTTCCCTGGGTCATACATCAAACTCCCACTGGCTATCTATTTTAATTTAATCTAATCACCAGCTTCATCCCAGTTTCTCTACCATGTACTCTGAATAGCTATCACTGCAAATTCATATGATATACTAAGTTGCCTTAGAATGTAAGTAAGCATCTTAAAAACAATTCATTTTTTCAGTAAAAGATTTTGAGAAAGCCTTTTAAGACTGTTTGACTGTTACTAAATGAAGAACACATGAATCTAAAATTACCAAAATGAGTCATGTGAACAGGAACCATAAATGAATTTAACAAAATAGAGCAAAGTGAAAATTATTATCTTGTGAATATGGCTGAATGACTCTAAGTATAGTTACCTTAAACAATTATTTTTAAACATGAGTTTATAAGTAACTGGCCACATTATAATATCACTTATACTGGTTCCATAACCTATTTGCTTTCCCTGTTAACTTTCTGAGGTCCAACTCACATACAAATATCCAATGTGTAGCTCACTGTTCTTGAGCTGTATTTAACATTCTTCTCAATGCAGTTAGTCCCTGGATCTACTGCCTCTCAGAAGGAAAGAACTGCATTTGGACTGCATATTAAATGTGATTATCATATATGAGACAGAAAAAGGATCACAGTTTGAAATAAAGGAAGGGAAGCCCATAAAGAAAGTTACTATAAATCAATTCTCTAAATAAACATGAAATGTTAAGTTACAGAAGAAATCATATGAAATCTGGAATTTGCTTAAAACAACCCCACAAGGTAGGCAGATGGCATGGGGGAAAGGAGGTTTATTAGAAATTATTATTATACAGGAAACAAGATTGGCCTTAAGTCAACAATTGGTAAGGCTCAGAGACAAATATATGGGAATTCCTTTCAGCATTCTCTATAATTCTGTGAATGTGTAAACATTTTTACAAAAACTAGTTTTAAAAAAAACAGACATATAAAAAAAGACCTATTTCCAAGAAATTGAAATACATGTGCAAAAGCAGAACTGCAAAGAAAAAAAAAGTTAACCGAATAGTACAACTAGAAGCTCTGATTTTTAAAGTGCAAAATAACAAAGTATTGTTTAAATTGCATACATTTATTTTATTTTTTAATTTTAATTATACACATTTTTTTTAAATTATACACATTTTTAAAGATAAAATTTGCTTTGAAAAAACATGAATATTTAAATAAGATATTATTTATCTGTTATTAACAGAACTATTAGTTGCAAAAATCTCTAAATGACATGAAAGCTTCCTTTTTAGGTACTAGTAGTCTGTAATATTTTTTCTTATTTACTAAAAAACATGAAAATTAGTAAAATTCTTTCATGATTTCAGAATAAAACTATAAAAATGTGACTTAATAAAAAGTAGGCATAGTATATAGAACTAGATGGAAATGGCAGCAATGAAAGGCAGCAATTCTCAGATATTTTGGTTTCAAGAACTTTTACACTCAAAATCTTTTGAGAACCCCTAAAAATATCTGTTTATGCAAGTTATGTGTGTCAATATTTACCATAGCAAAAATCAAGCTAAGACATTTATAATATATACTGTTTACTTCATTTAAAATAATAATAAACACACTGTACTTTATAACCATTTTATGGAAACAATATTCTCAAAAGTAAAAATTTCATTGGGGAAAATATCATTATTTTAGCATGCATGACTATTAATTCTATCATTTGCATTATTTCTGAACCTATTTCTATTGATTGATATTTTTCTGCCTAATTATGGGATTTTACTTCTTCACATGTCAGATATCTAATAGAAAAAAGGTTGCTTCATTATAAAAGGAAACCAAGATAATTTTATTCTTTTATTCATTCACAAGCAAGTTTCATTTATTCAACTATCATTTTTAATAAAATACTATTAAAATCTTTTTTTTACAATAAGATAGGTGGCACTAGTGATAAAGAACCAATCTGCCAATGCAGGAAACTTAAGAAATGTGGATTTCATCCCTGGGTCAGGAAGATTCCCTGCAGAAGGAAATGGCAACCCACTCCAGTATTCTTGCTGGGAAATCTCAAGTACAGAGGAGCCTGGCGGGCTCCAGCCCATGAGGTAGCACAGTCCATGAAGTCGCAAAGAGCTGGACATGACTGAAGTAACGTGGCAAAATAATTTCATCTTACACCTCAAAATTTTTAAACTGCTTTAATTTTTAAATTAAAATTTTAAAAGCTTTTGAGCTGTGGTGTTGGAGAAGACTCTTGAGAGTCCCTTGGACTACAAGGAGATCCAACCAGTCCATCCTAAAGGAGATCAGTCCTGAGTGTTCATTGGAAGGACTGATGCTGAAGCTGAAACTCCAATCCTTTGGCCACCTGATGCAAACAGCTGACTCATCTGAAAAGACCCTGATTCTGGGAAAGATTGAGGGCAGGAGGAGAAGGGGATGACAGAGGATGAGATGGTTGGATGGCATCAACGACTCAATGGACACAGGTTTGGGTGGACTTTAGGAGTTGGCTGGCGGACAGGGAGGGCTGGCGTGCTGAGGTTCATGGGGTAGCAAAGAGTCGGACACGAATGAGTGACTGAACTGAACTGAATTTTTAAATAACATAAATAAATGTGACAATTATAAAATATAACCCATAAATATAAGGAATATAATCTTTAGAGTCATAATAAGCTTATGTTCATTTCTTATCTCAACATCCACCTAAAAAATGAACTCAGGCCTCTTACTGATACAGAAATGAAGCCAAGGGTAACAAGAAATTTTCCCACACCATAATAAAAAAAAGTATTTGAGTTTCATTTCTTTCTCTCATTTACAGTGTTCCTATATTGAAGAAAGAGGTTTTAAAGCCAACAATAACAATGACAATTTTCCTTAACAATAAAAATAACAATTTCCTTAACGAATAAGTGTTCCTATTGTAAATGAAATGCAATGGCTATTTTGACTGAACAGAAAGGTAATCTGTTTTCCTTAATGTCCATCATTAAGGAAATGTCTATCTCAATCTCTTTGTGATATCAGTTGATTGTATAATGGCCTTATTATAAGTATATCATATTAGTTCACTTTTCCATGAGAGCCTTGTTATTGAAGGAAAATAAATAAAATTTTAAAACTTACTGTCTTAGTGCCATGCTTTAGTGTTATTTCATGGGAGTCAGGGATCTTTCGGACAGGATTCTGAAACAAGAAAATTCCATGACGTTAAAAAGTAATATACCACACTTGAGAGGAAGTACATACATTCATAGGAAACTTAATTTTTAAAAGTTGTATCACTGGCTTTTTAACACAAAACTTTAAAAAACTGGAAGTAAAAATTGTGAGTATACCATTTCTGAACTTCTAGATAGATTACAATTGGTTACGCTGAGCTGATAATAAATATATCTTATATCTCTAAAAAGCTAAACCTAACTTCCAGATGTTCAAGCTGGTTTTAGAAAAGGCAGAGGAACCAGAGATCAAATTGCCAACATCCGCTGGATCATCAAAAAAGCAAGAGAGTTCCAGAAAAACATCTATTTCTCTTTATTGACTATGCCTAAGCCTTTGACTGGGTGGGTCACAATAAACTGTGGAAAATTCTGAAGGAGATGGGAATACCAGACCACCTGACCTGCCTCTTGAGAAACCTGTATGCAGGTCAGGAAGCAACAGTTAGAACTGGACATGGAACAACAGACTGGTTCCAAATAGGAAAAGGAGTATGTCAAGACTGTATATTGTCACTCTGCTTATTTAACTTATATGCAGAGTACATCATGAGAAATGATGGGCTGGAGGAAGCACAGGCTGGAATCAAGATTGCCGGGAGAAATATCAATAACCTCAGATATGAGGATGACACCACCCTAATGGCAGAAACTGAAGAACTAAAGAGCCTCTTGATGAAAGTGAAAGAGGAGAGTGAAAAAGTTGGCTTAAAGCTCAACATTCAGAAAACTAAGATCATGGCATCCGGTCCCATCACTTCATGGTGAATAGATGGGGAAACAGTGGCTGACTTTATTTTGGGGGGCTCCAAAACTACTGCAGATGGTGATTGCAGCCATGAAATTAAAAGACATTTACTCCTTGGAAGGAAAGTTATGACCAATCTATAAACAGCATGTTAAAAAACAGAGACATTACTTTGCCAACAAAAGTCCATCTAGTCAAGTTTTTCCAGTGGTCAGGTGTGGATGTGAGAGTTGGACTATAAAGAAAGCTGAGCACCAAAAAATTGATGCTTTTGAACAGTGGTGTTGGAGAAGACTCTTGAGAGTTCCTTGGACTGCAAGGAGATCCAACCAGTCCATCCTAAAGGAGATCAGTCCTGGGTGTTCATTGGAAGGACTGATGCTGAAGCTGAAACTCCAACGCTTTGGCCACCTCATGCGAAGAGGTGACTCATTGGAAAAGACCCTGATGCTGGGAGGGATTGTGGGCAGGAGGAGAAGGGGATGACAGAGGATGAGATGGCTGGATGGCATCACCAACTCGATGGGCATGAGTTTGAGTAAACTCCGGGAGTTTGTGATGGACAGGGAGGCCTGGCATGCTGCAATTCATGGGGTTGCAAAGAGTCAGACATGACTGAGCGACTGAACTGAACTGAAGAAATTCTTTAGGTTGTATGAAACTTTAAGATCCTCTCCATACAGAAAATTCTTAAAGTCCTCTTTTCATTGGTACTTGGGCATACCTTAAAGTATTTATGCACTGAACTTATAATAGAAAACACATTTGTCTTAGAATTTGCACAGGATATATACCTTTTAACCCATAAAAGATGAAAAAACAAAAAACTAATATTCAAATGGTACAAATATGGAATTCAGTGATTGATCAATTCAAAAAGCCTTTATTAAAGTGAGATTATACCAGATGCTAAGTGGCATTAGACACAGCCTCTAATCATCTCCCCTCCCAAGAGGGAAACAGCATGCTACGTTAGAAAGGGTATGGACAGATCAATGGAGGAACAGAGACAATGGATACATAAACCAGACATAAGAGGTCACAGTGATCATTTACGTAAGAGGTTTCATTGTTTAATCAAGTCTCCATTATCCAAGTGTAGGGTAACTATACTAAAATTCTACAGTCATTACAAGTTCATGCTAGGACTATCTTGCAATCTACTTAATTAAACATGTGCAATCTATAGATTTTGGTTTCTGACTTCCCTCCTTCTTCAGGATCACAGATGAACTAATCAATCACCAGTTCATTTTAGTTTATCTTAAATCTTTCTCCTACTATGGCTCTTTCTTCTCAGCATATGATCAAAGTACTTCCCATATTAAAACACGCACACACTAATTTCCCCCTATGTTTACTGCTGTATCATTATCTTTTCTTTATATTTTCTTTCCTCACACTACACTTACACTCAGTGCCTCTACTTTCTTTCACCTTCTACCGCTACCATTTAAGCATCTGTCATTTAATTCCTAATGCCTAGCAGAGTTTTTAGCACTTAAGGGACTCTTAGTATATATTTCTTGAATGAATAAATACTATTAATGCCCCAGGGTACTTCACAGACCTTAACTTGCACATCTGACCTTTCATCAGCATGATAACTTCATAACTATTTCCTCCACCTTGAAAAATGTTCCTTCTTGGGAGGAATCAGCCTTGACAAAAAGCCAGAAAATCTAGGGTTTTAAAATCAAGCTCTGATACTCATTAACCCTGTCATAACCTCAGAAGAGTAACGACTCTCGGTTTCCTTATTTGCAAAGAGGATAACATCTGCCCCTTAGGTTATTGTGAAGTAAGTGCTTTAAAGGTCATAATACAGAGTCTGGCACAAAGCAGGTGCTCAATAAGTGACAGCCACCATTTATTCTAAGCCATAGCTCCTGTCTCTCTGGTCATATTAGTCTATTTCTAGGCTTCTCCTCCTCTTTAATTTGGCTAATTTCTACTCACCCTTTAAGACTCAATTCAGATGTGACCTACTCCTGAAAGCATTTCTCAAGATTTCAAACTCTGAGTTAAATGACCCTTCTGCGCTGTGCTATGCTTAGTCAGTCAGTCGTGTCCAACTCCTTGCTATCTCATGGACTGTAGCCCGCCAGGCTCCTCTGTTCGTGGGGATTCTCCAGGCAAGAATAATGTACTCCCATAACCACCTCACCTTGTCTCGTGTGTGCATGCTCAATTGCTTCAGTCGTGTCCAACTCTTTGCGACCCCATGGACTGCAGCCCACCAGGCTCCTCTGTCTATGGGACTCTCCAGGCAAGAATACAGGAGTGGGTTGCCATACCCTCCTCCCGGGGATCTTCCCAATTCAGGGATCAAACCCATGTCAGCATGCATTTCCTGCATTGCAGGTGGGTTCTATCCCCACTGAGCCACCGGGGAAGCCCCACAGAACCTATCATAATACACTGTAGTTTTTGACCTCTCTCTCCACACCATTCCCTAACCAAACTGCAAAAGAGATACTTCTCAAAGACTGTGAGGTCACACACACACACACACACACACACACTGTCTCTAGTTCCCTAATCTATAAAACACTTGGTATGTGGCAGGCGCACAAAAGTTTTTTAGAGTGAATTAATGGCTGTTACAATGTCTACCTTGTAAATCAAATTAGGTAATCTTTAATTTACCTCAAACATTAGTGTTTATGTCCATAAAGAAGAACAGGTAGGTGCTAGCCATCAGGTGAGTCTGCTGAGTGACAGTCAAAGATAACTGACAATTTTCCAAAAATAAAAACCTTTGAAGAAGTAAAAACCTTTGAAGAAGTCCTGTCCCAGACTAAAAAAGCACATATAAAGTTGCAAGTATAGAGAAATAAAGGCGGTTTTGTTTTAGACTTGTATGCCTCTGAAAGTGGTTATAGTTCAATAGCACCACTGATCAGTAAAGGAGATCAGGAACCCAGAGGCACTGCACAAAAACACTGACCTCACAGTAACCCAAGGAAGTGCAGGAGAGTTTGCAGTTTATTTCAAGACAAAGATATTACAGTATGTTTCCCTATCTCTTGGAAAGCCCTACACACACCAATCTCAGAGATACCAATATTCCAACACAAATCTCAAAATAATGTAAAAGTTGAACAAATGAATTCTGGACTACCTCTACATTA